>NC_052139.2:20756841-20815761 GCF_016086655.4 Lepeophtheirus salmonis
AAAACTTCATATCTTATACCCACGTACATTATAAGTCCCTCTTCTAAAATTTACTGTCAAGCTTTTCAAAAATATCATTACATGTGCATGTTCCCACAGTATGGATTAAAACACTATGGTTCTTACTTTTATTTAGTAACTTATTTTGAAGAGCGATTTTAACAGAAGGATGCACTGTACTAAATTACTGCTATACCTCTTGTGTCTGTTTTAGGTTATGACCTTATTCTATACAACAACTAAACGCTCGGTTGTAATTTCATTTTTGTATTATAATATCAACTCATATGAAAATAATGTACATTTTTTTTTGCAAGCAAATAAATTAATAATTTTATTCGTTTTTTTAGAATACATTTCTCGACCCTGCCATTCGGCTCACTTTGAGAACAGCTGGCTTAGCAGATAAGGTCCTCGCGAGAAACTAGTTTCATGAACTTAATATACATAGTTTTTATAGATGTATATTTTTTGTAACAGTATACGTTGAGCCTTGGCTTCAATGAATTTTAGTAGTTTAAGCTCCATGTAATTATTTACGCTTGTTAAAATGATTGAGAGATTGAAGAAACTCAGTACTCATTTATTGTAATTGACTGTTGCAGCGGCTTCCTTTTCATTCTTCACTGATGATGACAATCAAGAAACAAAAGAAACAAATGATCATAAAATATCTCGGCAAATGGCAAAAGATACGTTTCATCGAAAATTTAATGATTCTTTGTTCCTTACTTGATTTCTTTAAGTAAAGAAACAGCCTCATTTATTGTTTCATTAACAGCTCGCCTATAATTATATGAAATATAATAAATATTTTTTTTAAAGTTGATGATTCTGTTCTATGCGAAGCTCCATATTTGTGAAATAGTAACTCTGGTTACATAAAAGTCTAATCAAAAATTACAAATGTTTAAAGCAATTAAAAATAAGGATTAGATAGTAGTTACGTTGACAAAAGATTTCATGCTTTAATTTCTACAGAATAAAAGCAATTTCTACTACGTTGCGTTCAAGAACACAAGAAGATACTGAAGGTAAAATAAAAACACTTGAAAGAAAATATATTCAATAGCATTAATTTACTTTGTTATTAATTAAAAGTAATCCTAATATATGAAATAGAGTCGTATTATTTATAAGTTTGATAAATATATATATATATATATATTTTATAAATGTCAAGCAATACTATGTAGAATGTTTTTAAGAATTGGAAAATCCCTCAGTTCTGTCTAATAATCCATACAACCTCAGATACCCGAGGGTGTTTTGGGTGTCAGATATTGTATCTTTCTGGATAATACAAATTTACTAATACAGTACCCGGGTAGAAAATTTGTCCTATCCCCACTAAAGACAGGAGAGAGTGTTCTAATTAGAACATTCTCCCAGTTTGATTTTTTCCATTTCGGACTAGTTTCTACGAATTGTATTCCAGCACTTTCGTGAAACAACCACATTGTGTTAGCTATAACTCTTTCATTGTGTTTGGAGTACACCAAATCCTGAGCTGTGATTCATTTTCTGAATTTTTAACGCCAGAATAATTATTTCCTGTTCATTTATTTTACATTTGTCTCACAAGCATTATTTTAAATTCTTAAACTTTTTGTATTGTGGGTAAAGGGGAGCGACGCCCAAGACAGTTTCTATTCAGAGAGAAGAAGGCACATCTATAAATGAGTATATACTAACATCCAAGTGATAAAGATTCGATTTGACATATTTTAAAAAGTGGTACAAATATTACTGGCTCTAGGAAAGATTGAAGGTTCCAGTCCAATTCATCAACAACCAGAGGATATTTGCCTATTTTGTAATGTATCTAATTGAACTATCGAACATCACTTCTACAACTCCAGGCTTTTAAAAAAAGTCTTATAAACAAATCGTACATAACCTAATCGATCATTTTGGGACAAAAACGGGTAAAGATGATTTTTTAGGACACTATGAAAGGAAGGTTAACGCTATTGTTAAGATAAGTCAAATTTGTCAATCCAGATGGAATTATAGTACTAATTTTTTTTTCAAGGAAGTCATCATAATCTTAAAGCCTTTGGAGTCTTCAAATTCCTCAATCTGATCATTTAAAAAATCTGATTCCCTAGAATACCTTGATTTTGCTCAAGAATAGTTGATAGGAGGTCTTGGATTAGGAATACTTTATTGATAGCCTTGCTTAATAGGTTGGAAAGATTTAAGGAATAGCTTCCAACCGACAATTCCCTTGACAAATGGAATGTTAGATCTTTTTTGTTTGATCACTTATACATGAAATTGTCCAATTTAAAATAAAGAGAGCAAATCCTTGAATGTTTGATTGGTATCTAATTTTTTCTTGCAACAACCTTGATCCAGACATCTCGTGTTAGCTTATTCTGGCAAAAATAATGTAATGAAAGTTTACATTCATCATCTCAAAATAGAACCAATCCTTTAGTAGGAGGTATCCAACTTTGACAGCCAAAAACAGAGCCATAATTTATCATTGTATCCTATAAATAATTGAATCACAAAAGGACAAAAAAATTACAGACAGCAATTTTATTAAGTATATCATGCAAACTGGAGCTCCTCTTAGCTATAGACTTCCTTGACTAAGTTTCATATAAGCCCCGAGCACCACCTTTCCATGAGTCATGCTCCTCCAATGAAATAGCGCAACAGTACTTAAGAAGTTTAAATATATACAAATATATTAGTTCTCACATCATGGACTCTAGAAATAATACGTTAAAAGACAACTTTCTGGTGAAAATAAGGAACTAAAATTTCAAATGATGGAAAATAATTTTTATTTTTATTTTTATTGATAGTCTTTATTCACTCGGCAAATCGTTAGATTATCAGAAACATGAATTACCAACAGTCCATGTCAATACTTTTCAAAATACACCTAATAAAATAACCCCGATATCAATCAAGAAAGACCATTGCAAATGATTTGAGTGATTGCCTTCATTATTGACATGTATGACCAAAAAATTTGTGAATCACTGGAATAATTTTGTATTATACTCTACCCTTAAATTTTCGGATCCTCACCTATATAGTATAGTGTATATGATTAAATATCACTATTTTTGGGCAAACAGAGTTGCACTGATTAAGTATCAGTAAACTTTCTTGTATTACAATCATTCCATCTGATCTAAGAATCTTCTTTGAACTCCATATACATTAAGTATTTAACCTTCTCTAGGAACGACCGTGAATCGAATATAAAAAAATGCTATTATGTTGTCTACTGAACTATATATGGCTATAGTCTTTATTCATATTATAATTGATTGCTTAAATTTACAAAATGGCGGACATCAAAAATGCTGAAGTCATGTAAAAAAAAAATATATATTTCTTGCAGCCTTTGATCATACAATTAATATTTAGATAAAACTGAAAAAGCATACTTTTTTAGAATGCTTTTTTTGAAGACTTTTATATAATATTTAATACTTCCTCAAATTAATTTGCAAAGTGAATGAAAACAATCTCACTTATTTACAAATGCTACATAAATTAGAAAAAAAAATCATCATTTATAGTAAATATTGTTTATTGGTGTCAGGCGTAATCTAATAATAATTTGAATAGCTAAATTTATAACCTATTATTCGTAGATTTTGGGTAATTCTATCAATGAAATTAGCCTTAAGTAATCATTATAATATTACATAAACTCCATCTAACCTAGGAATCGTTCTGGAATTACACATGATAAATGAATATGTTCTGCTTTACAAAAAATCGATTCTATGATTTTGCTCAAGTGCGTTGTCTGATGAACTACACCTCTTCATTTTTGTATATGTATATTAGGGAATCTGGAGTGTTAATTAATAAAATAGTATCTTTTTAGCAATTTGGAGGGGTAAAAAAAATCAGAGCAATCTTTATTTTGAAATATTATAGTTCTGGCTCGAAGTAGCTATTTCCAAAAAGGTTGTCTTTTTTAAATTAATTTCAAACAAGTGAGAGGTCATACACCCATGACAGCAATGTCAACTTTGGAGCGTGTCAATCAAAAAAGGGTGCAAGTTGGAGTTCACTAATTTCTAACAAGTTTTTACAAGTTGTGCTTTAGCAGTTTTGTAGGTTAATGGTGGTGTCTGTAGAATTATATCTTTTAAAATAAACTAGGAAAAATAATTTTTTTGGAAAACTACATTAAAATTAAATTTCTAATTTTAAATTTTGTGGAAAAAATGTTTCCCAAATTTACTGTTGTTCATCAAAAAAAAATTGAAAAATAACTTTTTTTTTTTAAATTTCGAAATCTACAGTTATTCACAAAGAAATAAATTAAAATTCCCAAAATGTGTTTGAATATAATTTAAAAGTAATTATAATTTTAAAGTTAAAAAAACTTTGAAATGATATTTCAGAGATTAAATTTTGAAGAAAGATTCAATTCAATTTTAAATATTAAATTTTTTGAAGAGAAATTAAATTGAACATAAGATTTTCTAACAAAAATCAAAATTCCTAAGCCAGCCTGGGGACGTTCGTGAATATCCATCCATTAGTGTTGCATTAGTTACTACTCTTTGAGAGTAATGAGTACATTCAATTCAGACCTGTGACTCATTTTCTGAATTTACAACCATAGAGTTTTTTTTTCATGCTCATTCACTTTCAAACACATTCATAAACTTAAATTTGTATTTTGTAATAATAAGATTAATTCAAATGAATTTATCCCTCTATTCTGTAGGATATTAGGAATATTGAGAAAATATTATGAAGCAATAATTATCATTGTTGTGGGCTTCTACGGGTTGTGTCAATATTTTATGGTGACAAACAATCGTTTTTTCTGAAAGTATAATACTATAGAGTTATCCAATTTTAATTACTCCTACGTTTGTTAAACTTCATCATATAGGCTTTCTAAGTTAAATAACCTATGGTGCACCACTATCTCCATAATGAGGCCACATTTTTTTATTACTCCAACTATGTATATCCCCTGTACTCAGATACCTACAGCATATTGCCATTGTTTAACAAAGATGTTTGAACGTAGGGCGTTGTATGTTGTTTTGGCGGATAGGCATTGATTTTTGGCTAAGTTAAAAAAAAAAAAATGACATCGAGCGACAAAGTATTCATTCTACATCAAGGAAGAGTCAGAATATCCTGACATCCCCAACGTACAAGAGAATGTTGAGATATCAAACATAATCCAAAGGCAATTATATTGAAAAGTCATATTCACTTTTTTAATCGACTATCATATGGCATTGATTGGATCATCATTCTTTTAGGTGAAAATCCGTAGAAAAACGTGTTGGTTGTTAAATAGAGGCCGCACCTTGTACATCTTCTCTATTCTCCTATATTTTAAATATACCAAATTATTGTATTTATGTATGTACTTTTTTGAGGGCGGTTCATTGTTGAGTATAAATTGTTGATATTGTGAAAGAGGAAATAATCATCCATTGGTAAGAGCGATTCCTTGAGCTTCCCTCTGCTTACTAAAAAAAATAAAATAAGCGGATGTAGTTGTCTCTGTTTTTTTCCTTTACAAGCTATTCTCTTATTCAGTTAGGAAAAATATTGAAGACGTTCAGATCATCGACAGAGAATTAGTTGTTGTACTTGGGAACAAGAGTAGCATTTACATAGTGAACCAATTGAATAAAATTTGAGGAGAAACTTTCGTACAAGGTCGACATAATAGTAAGTTTATCTTATAAATACTAATGTAACATTAATCTATTCATCGGTTTTTGGTTTTTTCAATTGATAGAAAACCCTAGTATATGTCTCACAGTGTATTTAAAGTTATTATAATTAATCAACTTGAACTATAAGGTGTTATAATTTTTCAGCTTTTTCGAATTTAGATTACGGCTAGAGGAGAAAAGATGCTACGAGGTATAAAAATTATCTATGCTCAATTTCCTTGTTTTACTAAGTCATTTGTAGTAGTCACACATCTCGATCCCATTGTGAAAAGAGACAAAAACTCTTTTCTTTGGGAATATAGATACAACGACATTTTTATTTACTCTTTTTATGTTAATTTTGATATAAACTTTTTAAACTTATAAAAATGCATATTAAGTGGTTTTTTTCTAAATTGTTCTATGAAACAAAAAGAGGAAAAATTTATTTAAAATATGATGATTTGCATTAAGTGACCATCCTTTCTTTATTTACGTTTTCAGGAAGGAAATATCAAAATTTTTAATTGTAATTCTCTCTTTTTGCTACACATGGTAACTTAAAAAAAAAATACTTATATATGTTTTTGACAAGTTAATATTATGTTCCTCATAATTAATTCATGTAAAATATTCATTACTGCTGTATTTAATGTTTAATTACGAAATAAATAACATTGGTATTCTTTCAAAATTTGAATCGAAATTAACATTTTTTCATAGATTATTGTCTTACCCCATGGTAACCCTTCCGTACTTGCTGTGATTGAAAGTTGAAAAAAGTTGAGAAACAAACAACCCTAATGTAAAAGGTGATTCCATTTATCAGAAATTTCAAATTACATTTATTAATTGTTTTGAATATCCAGGGTCTTTAATTTTTAATAAATATAATGTGGTTTGATAATGATGGTATAACGACTGTATCTACCGGGTGTACACATGATTATATCTGGCAAGGGAAAGGTAAACAACAAAAAAAAGATTTGAAGAATCCACAGCTGTAAAAGAAAAAATATGTTTTTTGGAAAATAAATTAAAGGGGGGTGAAGGGGGGGGGGGTATTATGATGCACTTATGTTGTTTTGTTTCGCATACTCTCTTCTACAGTGAAGGTAAATGAAGGTAATTATATAAATTATTACGATATATGTAATTATACAATGTATTGAACACAACGTTATGTTTCTAAAAAATAAATAGTTTTTCTTTATTGAATCAATTTACTTGAACTGCAATTAATATCAACACAATAAAAACAATGATCGTTGTGTATCAAAAATTTACTTTCCCGAACAAAAATTAAGAAAAGTAAATTTCCAATTTATTGATTTACTTAATACACATTAAATACATATACTTTAGAATACGTGCATGTATATTTTTAAAAACTGGAATTGAACTTTAACTATTCTTGTTTCGACAAATAACTCGGTATCATGTGTTAGCCAAAGACTCCCGCAGTCCCAATTTTCTAACAAACTTTCAATATTATTTCACTGACTTATTTTGGCCAATCATAGGCTTCGTGTTCTAACTTTTGGGATGGATTAAAATACATAAAACTAAAAAAGTTTTTAAAATCCATAGCTCTTCACTAAAAAGCTCTAATTGTTGCTATTGCTGCAGAATTTGCTCCTATGACCTTTTTTAAGAGAATAAATCTTTTTTTTTAAATTTAAAAAAAAGTTAAAATTCCTTAATTTAAGAGTGCTACAACCCCTCCAGTTACCCCCTGCGAACGCCACTATTAAAGTAGTGAAGTTTTATTTGATTTATGAGACGTTTTTTAACTCTGATATGACTTTTCAAACGTAAACTATTGGATCTATATCTGTTTTTACGGTTTGTAACCCTTTTGAATGATTTATAAAATAATTTTAAAATATAAATGTATGATAACCATGAAGATTAAAACACAAATGAATTATTTCAGCTAGATTTAACTTGGATAGGGCATAATGGTGTATTTTTGTGTATATACACGTCAACACAACAGCAACCTATAATTTTATTTCTCTAAATAGAGTGTGGATTATATTCGTATTTTTTGACAAATTATTATCAACTTAATATAATGCTCAACCGTCCTAAATTGCGCTTCAATTAGCCAAAATATATATTCGCAATAAAAGAAACATAACTTAATTTATTTCATGTGAGAGGGGCTGTATCGGGATTTATATCAAATAAAAGTTCGAAACTATGTGCGTCACCAATTCTTAATTATCATTAGTCATCCCACTAATTTGAATACAAAGGCAATAATTAACTCAAATACGTCAATGAAATATTGGATTTTATGTAATGTTGTGCAAGTCCTTATTTATTAGGTCCAATCCAGTTTTAGGATCTGTCTTTCGGACTGTCTGTTCCGAAACAGTCTGAAGTCCGGACAGAAAAAAAATTGAGTGAAGTCATCATGGACAAAACTTTATAAGTTTTAGGACTTATATGCAGGAACTCATGTTTTCAGTTCTAAATAAGTCCCAACATAATACTAGCTGCAAGTTTATTTATTACATAAAAGTTGTGGGCCTTTACCTTTTGTAGCATGTATAAGCAAATTGTATGAGTTCCAACCAAAGAAAACATGAATAATTTTTAAATGAAAGATTTATGGTAGTTTATATTTACGGTTTGATTTTTGGCTATTTTTATACAGATTACTGTAATATGAGTACTCAGAGGTCCATTGTCAATGCCCAGGGTTATATTTACATAATAACGATATAATTATATTTTATAGAAATGAAGTGATAACATCAATTAATAGATGGGTAATGGAATACCTTTTGATATAATTAAACAGTGCATTTTGAGGCGAATACATTAAAACTTGTACAATGTGCTCATACATGCTGCAAATTTTACGTACATTGGACCAATTACATAACAGATATTAGGAAAAAATAATTGGGTATTTTTTCCTATATTGTAGATTTTTGCTCAAGGTTGCTTGTCAACACATCACATATTTTAGATTTTTTTCTTCAAATAAATAGTTTGTTTTCTGTAAGCACAGAAAGTATAATTAATTTGTGTATCTATCTACTGACCTTTGTTGAATAATTTATGAGTAAAGTCAAAACTATAATTAGGTTGTTCATTTTACCAATTTATAATTACATTAAATCTTCCATTATAAAGGCATTCAAAGCCAAATTAGTGTTATTTGCAAGGTATGTTCATAAAAACATAATGAATTAATTAGAATGAAATGTTTCCTTTATTATATCTGATGAACATATTAATCATGTGAACATTCAAAAGTGTAGTAATCACGTATGGATGATCAATTCGGCATGTTCAGAGTAAATCCTCCAACAAATAAAGCAACTTAAACCTTACTCTCTATCAAAATTATATCCCTTCTATTGTCTAGTTTTATTATATATCTTACTCTAAAAGGGGTTTAAAATATGTTATTACATCGTTATATAAGGATATTTCCATATTATAGATGGAAATTAAATACTACAGTGGAAAGAACAATAAATATGTATATTCTTATTTCTCGTTCCTAATCGAAATTGCAAAAAAGTTACAATTTTAGCTTTTTTTAGGGACTTTTTATACATATTACATTCATTACATTCAAATATCACTGTTTATCATTGGCTCGATTATTATTCAATATAAGTATCAAGTATTTATTTGTTTTCAATGCCATTGGACGGAGTTTAATCAAAATTAAATGTGAATTAATTCATTTTATGTAGTAAAAATATGAAAGGTGAAACACCAAGAAAATGCTGTAAATTAAATTGTAAAAGTGTTGTGCCAGTCTGTAACTTTTTGTTTAAACTAATTGTTCTAAGAAAATGGCGCATGCTGAGAATGCTTTTCTGTAGCACCCTCTAAGTGGTTCACGTGCACCTATATTTCTAAGTTTTATATTATACTAGCAAAGAGTTACCTGGCTATGCTCGGTCCAAAAGGGAACTGGCAATAACAAAAACAATTGTGAAGAAATATTCAGAAAATACTTCTATATTACTATAAATTTTCTTAAATATTTAATTTATTAATAGTTGTTACTTTTTAAAAGTTGTTCTTAGGTATACACAACCATGCTTTACACCGTTTCCGTATCATAGTATAAATATTTGCATTTTTCCAGAAGCATGAACTTCATATTGATATTCGTATAATAATAGGATTTTTAAGCGTAAGAATTATATACTGATTTTGAATATCTTGTCGATTAAGCAGATGTTTCGATTAGTGGAACCTGTACAAATAAATTTTAGTTAAGAAGCATAGTTTGAAAAATTTTGTGATACAGAAAATAGATATATTATTAATATACCTAATCATAAAACCCTCAGAGTCATTATTTATTGTGATACAAATGACAATTTAAAGTAAGAATTAATTGTTTTTTGAGAAAAGTTGAACCTTTAAAAACATAAATCAAACTAAAATTTGATATATGGGTTGTCAATAATCACGTTTGAAGTGTTACATATCACTCTTGTTTTTATTTACTTTTATTAAGTTGACGTAGGGAATCTTTTGAATAATTAATGTACAATTTACCTATATTTCTTACTTGTCTTGGAACCGTTTATCAATATTCTATGAAATAAATTGATATAATATATCCATATCTTCAACAAATGCAGTTAAATAAAGTTTTGAATTTGAAAAATTGACAAGAAAAAAAAAATCACCCGACTTTATAGCCTTTTTCTGAAGGCCCTAAGGATGATAGCGAAAAACTAATACCATTTTTGGCATGGGGAAATAAACTATATGTTATACTACATAATACATCAATATATGTATACATTATATTAATCTAGTTACGTAAGATAATCCACGAAGTCTCTTCATAGCACCCCCTCCACCAAAAAATATTCTAACTATTGGGGCTTTTAACCTTAGTAGTAGCATTAAAATTTTTTTTTGAACAATTGTGTTATAAAATTTAACTAACATGTATGCATAAAAAAAATTTCTGGATAACAACTCCATTTTTTTAAATTGTCCAAAAACTCCCAAATCAAAATTTGAAAATAAAATTACGAAATACTTTTCTTTTCCAATTTTTGCAAAAAAAAGTTATAAATAGCATTTATTGGAACTGTAAAGAGTAGTAAAAACCTACCAATATTTTTGGTACTTGCAGAAACAAAGAAGTTATTAAAAATAAATTTGTCAAAAAAATAATCCTTGATATCTGGTTAATTTTAGCAAATATTTCTGAAATTAAAAAAATATGTTATTCAATGTTAGAGTCCAAATTGTATCGTTTAGTAGCATTTCTTTTTAAAAATTGAAAACTGACGTTTGATGGGGGAAAAAAAGACAAAAATTTAAAAGAAGGAAAAATTATTCAAAAAATAACAGATATTTCAGCAAAACATCAATTTTTATCTGTCAAATTTATATGCTAACAAATCTATAGAGCAAAGTGTACAAAGTTTATTTTTTTGAGCTTACTTTTTGATTTATAACTCAAACTCATATCTAGAACTCCTTGAGCTTCAAAAGTGTTTTTTTGTTTGTGTGTTTTGGGTATAGGATACCTCCCCCCTCCTATTTACAGCCTATCTTAGCCTGACCAGGCTCAAAAGAGGTACCCTCCCAAAATTTCAGGCTCCTAGGTTCAATGATGTAGGCAGCATAAAGAACACACAAACTCTATCGTATGTATGGGTATATAAAATACAGATAACAATATCATTTACATAGTTTAATTTTTTTCCAGATACTTCGTATTTTTGTTATACAAAATAGTTCCTTTTCTACAATAGAACAACATTTAATTGATATCGGATATGAGAAAACTAGATTAAATATATTGGGCATATAAGACGAATAATTATACTTCTATGTCTTTGTTGGACACAGAGTAAAATCGATTTACATCGGAGTAATTCTTGCCAACACCTTTGTTTATTTCCCCCATCTCGCCTTGTCTCCACAGATTGTAGCTGATTGTTTAAACCTCATTACAACTTTTATAATTTTCCGGAATACCATGTTGATTATTTGTATCTTTGTTTTTTTTTTTTTTTTGTCTTAATTTAAAAATAATAGTATTTTTTGTTATTATTGTTTTGTTTTTTTAATTTGTGGTTTGACATTTTTAACAAACCATAAGTGAACTGGGATATTATACATCCTTAAATTTATAAAAATGCTTCAATTCCTTTGAATCTTAATTCAATTTCCAATAGTTCTCAGATGCTCATAAAACATTAAATTTGATTATAAGCCATTCTGAACTTGTTTTGATAATGACCAGTTTAGGATATATTCGTATTTAATAGAGCTGGGTTTAGGTATGGAAATCGTAGACCGGTCAACACCCTTCTATTTTTGTAGGTCTGAAATAATTTGGTCCAACAAAATCTGTATCGGTATGATATAACAATTTGGTGGAGATTGGTCAAAAGGAAGAGTTTGCTCTGAAGAAAAAATTTGGTATAGTTCGGCCACAAAAAAATCGGTCCTAATCGACTTTGCAGATTAATTGGTCCATACATTGAGACTGCAAAAAATATCGAGGAATAAAGTGAGACCGAATCAAAATTGGTATACAAAGTGAGACTGAAAAAAATCGGTCTGTGGTCTGAGAGTGCAGTCCAAAATGGTATAGAAAAAAATACTTAAGACCAAACCAAAAAAATAGGCACTGGACCGACCCTCAACACTAGTACTTAACAATTTTTAATCGAGTTAATCCTTTGTTTTTTCTCTTGATCTTATCTTTTTTTTTTAATGTTAGGACGGAGAAGCTATACATATATATATACGCAACCTCTCAAAAATTGATGGTTACTAATTTGATTTGAAATTAATAAAGATTCAATATTTTTACTTTAAAATTAGCCAACTATATTTTTTAATACTGTATTCTCATGTTGTTGTATTTCAAAATATGACTAAATTTTCTCGAAAAAGATATTTACTTACGAGGTTTAATTAAAAAAATCATTAGATGAAAATTGTCAAAGTTATGTGTAAAAAGAATCAAGTAATTTAATCAAACATATATTTTATATAACATAATATTATAGATAAATTGAAAGTATTTATATATGATAATTGCTTAATAGTTCATCCACATATAACAGTTCACAGCTGGCAAGAAGAAAAATACAAAGGGCTACCAGCTATGTTTTTTCTTTCTCAAATTTGTTCTTTCTTTTCTAGCAGTCGAGGTTGATAAGTGCGTAAAATAGCTGGATTTGTACAAAAATAGTATTTTTATTATTAATATTGATTCAGCATCAACTATTATGAGACACCTAAAATATTTATTCCTATAAGGGAGGAGTTTAAACCTGAAGAAAACACAAAAAAAGACGACTATAACTTCTTAAAGGGATAAAAATATATCGAACACATAAAAAACTGAAAAAAGATAAACTACTAATCATATATGTCGAACAAAATATATTTAAGAAAGAAACATTATATGTAATCAAACCTGGTACTACAGCCAAATATTTTAAGCGTTTCCTCAGACTAAACCATTTTATAATTTACAATTTTGACAAAATTGGAAAACTAGTTTAAAAGTTTACCTGTCCTAAAAGGGTGCTTATTCTTTTTTTTCTATGCCTGACCACATAACGCAGATTTGATTATTTACAGAGGGAGACTAGTACTGTGGTGGTCCTTATTTATATGGTCCAGTCCTGAACTGATGGTCTTTGGAATTGCTCATACAAATATTGAGGGTCTACGAAAGCGAATAAGACATATTAAATATGTACTAAGATTATTGCACATACCTTCCACAAATATTATTTTTTCATTAATTAAAATATAATTCGATCATATTATATTGTTTCTTAATTATAATATATGATTTATCATATATTATACAACGGAATTATTAAAAAAGAAAAAAACACCCTCATTGATGTCCCGAAGGATTTATTTTATCTTCTTTAATGACCGACATGTGGAACTTGACTAGAATACGATCCTCAGTCTTAAATACGGGCTGACAACTATGGTTGTTTGTATAAAACTTGCAAAAGTATTGTATTACAATTTCATCTCATTATAGTAACGAGGTTTTATTAGGCAACCAAACTACAGCTGAAACAAAATTATGAAGTTTTGTTTTTATGCTGATATCTCCATCCATACAATTTAAAGACCCATTACAGCCTCATACAGCCAAGAAGAACTAATTCTTTTGCAACAATAATACGGCTGACTTTTTGCCATCATCCATGTGGCCCACCTCCAGTCCTGACCTCAACTCCCTGATCTTTATAGTTTTGGTGCGTTGGAGATTAATATTTGTCGCGCCTCTCATGTAAGTTTGTATTTGCAACGAACTGCCATCCAGCAGGTGGTATGCAATGAACACATTCTTCATTGTAAAAAAAAACTGTGTATACTATTATGCTTCTGAAGAAGGACTTATTGAATAAAAAATATTGCTAAATATTTTTTTTAAACATATCCATATTTGTTTAGAGTTGTCTTTCCTTGATTCCATAAAAGTCTCGGTTTAGTAATTTACTCATACTACTCCAAATTTTAGGCCCTACTCTGTAAGTACCTAAAATTTACATTACAACCGTATTGTATAATATAGATTACAGTGAATAAAAAATACATTTTAGCCAGTTTTTCTTCAAGATGTTGGATAAATTGCATGATATTTTGCATTTTAAAAGAAGCTTTTTTGGAAAGAGCAATATTTTTTTACTAATAGACACAGTCAAATTTTATTATTCGTTTTTGTCGTACCTTATATCCTTTGAGTACTTGATTACTTTGCTATTAGTTAATATATTTATTATTAACACTCTACTTTAAGGATATCCAATTTAAAATATTTTTAACTTATCTTATAATTAGCTTGTTTATTTCAAAATTCTAAACTAAAATGATCTACTATAAAGGGCAATTATATTATATAACTTGTGAATTACAGGGTTCGGAAGCAATACGTGAATGTTAATAAATGATAACTATGTAATTCAAATGGAGAGGTTTTCTTATTTTTTCCGGCATATTCCGAGTCTCCTGCACTTTCTGCATAAGTAAACATAAATAATTATTTCTCAAATCTTTCATCATGAGTTTGCAAGAAGCAAAAAGGCAGAGGATATCAGATCATCTATATGCCACAATTGAGAAGCCTTTTAGAAGTGCTCCAGGAGCCTTATTTTCAAGGTAGCCAAGATGAAAAAGGATGGAAAATACCTCTCAAGGAGGGAAGGATGTAGTATACAGAACTTCAAAAAGGGATTCCCAGTTTCTGGGGGACCTGAAGAAGAAGATGAAGGAGGACTCAATAAAATCCATGAATCACCTCTCTAACGAGTTTGATGGGGACGAGGGGACAATCAGGAGGGCTGTGAAGGAGGACTTGGGGCTGCCCTCTTACACAAGGACCCCACACCACCTGTTGACTGACACTCTGAAGGAAAGGATACTAGAGAAGTGCTAGAAAGTTCGTGCGTGGATCAAGGCAAATGGATCTGCAATAAAAATTTATTGTGAGAAGAGGATTTTCACTTAGGAACAACTATGTGTAGACCCAAGATGGTGCACCCTCAAACACATCGGCCAAATACCAGAAGTTCTGCGACGACAACATAGCTGATTTTTGCCCTAAGAACATGTAGCCATCATATTCGTTCGATTTGAAATTAGAAATTATTTATCAAAAAATAAAATTATTGACATTTTTCAAAAATTCGTCATTCAGTCCACGTTTTGCTTCCAATCCCTGTATAATGGCTGCTGATTTTTTCATTTCTTTAAAAATAACTTTATATTGAGACGGATTGTAAAATTATAGGAAAGAAAATAATGTTTCTACACCATGTATAAGTTTAAGTTTAGGAAAAGTTATGTCGTATTTTTTACTTCATTTCAATGCTTTATAAGAAGTGCTACAATCGTCTGATTTAATCCTAGTATGCTCTGTTCTGTTCCAAAAAATTTTGATAAGCATAATCCAACTTCGTATTGCCTTTCTTGCAGAAGCCCTTCACCCTATTAACAAAAAAAAATCGGATAAACAATTTTCATAAGCCTCTATTGGGGCCGAATTTGTACCCCCAAGTACGTTGATGATTGAGAGGAAGGTTGTAATCACTTGATGCCAGACATGGAGAGTAGGGTAGATGTATAAGAATTACAATCCGTGCTGCTAGAGCTTTTTGTGGGGCATCAAATATGTGTGCGGTCTGGCGTTGTCTTGATGAAATACAATTCCTTGTCTATTCTAGTTTCATGTTATATCCACTCTTCTATAGAAGAAGAATGGTTTTATGATCGATGTTCAGCTCCTTGTCGATGTTACAACTACTAATATAAGTACCTATCTTTATGGCATGGAAAATTTTTTCTTGGATGCCTCCATACTTGACGCACTGTAATTCACGACTGAATAGGCAAGGGAAATACTTTAATGAAAAAGATATATTTAGTTCAAAAAGGGGCAAGAAATACGAAATTACTTTTTCACCCAACTATTATGCACTCATATGTAATGAAAGGAACGATAACGTTAATATACTTTCTTAATTGATAATTTAATGTAATTTTCAATAAAAAAAATAATGTAAACAGTTTATTTTTAATGAGTGTATATATTTATAAAAAAAAAGTTATCAAGTTCATTCATATAACTACATCTACTTAACATAAACTCTCCTAATTAAACTCCCTTATTCATGAATATAATAGCTTGGGGAAAAAGTAATTTCGTATTTTTCGTTATATATTTAAACCTAAAACATAGTTTTACGTAGTATTCCACTCTCTCTTTGATTACTTGTTTATACCGAGAATTTAACTTCATAATATTCTACTCACATTTTTCTTGTCTTTAATGTCAATAAATGAAAATAGCCAACATTCAAAGACCTCTAATGAAACAAAATTTGTACCCTCAAGCGCATTGGTCCTATACAGGAGCAGGTAATAGTAACTTGTTACTAGTCCAAACTGTTGGGCAGATGCAAAATAACTTTCCAACTTTGCATCCGAGGTCCCGGAGTTTCTGGTCACTCATCAAAGTAGGGCCTGGTGTTTTATACATGAAACAAGATTTTTTTCCTATTCACCCATGTGTTTCTTTTTATTCGATCGCCGGCTTCAAACGGTCGAGTTGTTCTCAATGGAACGCTGAACTGAGCATTTGGACAGAAGGGAGCAACTTATCGTCGATTATTTGCTGGAAGTCACACCAAACACACAACAACACCTTCCTGGCAGTCAATTCTGGGCTGTTCAGGGTCTGGGCCGCTTCATTGGATTTCGAATATGATCTATGTCACTTGACATTCTTATTAGTTATTCATTTTTCATCACCAGTCACACATTGCTTTAAAAGTTAAGCTTTTTTCTTTCAAGTAGAAAAAATGTTAAATATTGCAAATATATTGCAAATCTTCCTTTGAGACTTTCATACTTGACGCGAGAGAATTCACGACTAAACTAATCTAGCACAATAATGTTCCAAAAGCGTTTGTAGTACGCCCGCACACCTTAACAACGCTGTATTCTATTGGGTGATGTGAACAATAATGAACAAGATATATTTTGTTGAAAAAAGACGTAAAAAAAGAAATAGGAAAATACTTTTTCCCCAATCTAATATTATGCTTTTAAAAACTTTTCATGTTCTATGGCTCTTTAAGGAACTGGACTATATCAAATGTTAAGAAGGACTCATTTTCTAGACATACAACCTCAGTTTAATTGTTTTCATGTTCAATAATGCTCTTAAATTCTTTTTGTTGAATGAAAACATTTTTAGTAGTAACTGGCATGGCCAGAGTATTTAGGCGTTTACTAACAGACAAACCTTTATTTTAATATTATAAAAGATATCTCCCAAAATAATAGCTTGATATTTCTTTAATATGATGTGATGAGCCAAGAAGTACTTAAGACTACTCACCGGATGTCTTTTACCCTACACAAGCTCTTTATCTAACCAAGCCTAAACTAACATTCATTATTATTTATAATATATGAATGTGTACTTCATTTTTTTATATGAGCTCGTTATTAAAAACATTGTCAGACACACAAATAAACAAAAATTCAGACTTTGGTTTATTCATAGAGATAACTATTTGTGAATATTTAAAGAGTTAAATGGTGTGAATTAGTTAAGTATTTATATTTGTGTTTGAAGCCCAATAGGGCCAACTTGATACATATAAACTTAGAAATGAAGGAAGAATAGTTTGTTTTTATTCTATGCTATGGGAAGAGAATTGCTTCCTAATTTTGAATGTAGAGATAGTTTACAATTATAAAAGGATCAAATATCTTTATTTATGGTTTTTAGCTAAAATTAAATTATGTTCAATAATATGCAAATTTATTGACAACCACCATTGTTATTACAACTTACCCTAGAGCCTCATCGATGGAACATTGTAGGAAGTTGATACAAAAATGGCTCACATTAAATTTGATATTTTTTAAGTATCATCATGACAATGTTATGAAATCGGTGCCAAAATTTGCAAACAATTAGATTTCAATATTATACAAACTAAGTAACATGCCAAAAAGTACATTTGTGTACCCAATAACATACGTCGTAATTTACTGATTAGATATGACGTATCTCAGTGATTGAATTTTTTATCTAATGTAGTTCTGAACCCTGTGTAAATGAACTGGGATTTTCAACATCTCAATTTTGATAAAATTTGTTTAATGTGTTTAAAATAGATTTGAATACTAGAAACAGCATTAATATGCTCTTGAAACATCTGTCAGTGTAAATGCAAATTTTTGTTGTTTAATAATGTACTTTCATTGAACTACTAAAAATTTTGCAATTTTGAATCAAGGTTTGGTGAATTTGATTAATGAATTGTTTTTAAGTCATTCTTTTGCTTAGCCTATTTTTCTATCTTCGATTTAAGGAAAACGATCGTCTACAAATTTAATATCAGCTGTTATCCCATGTATCACACTCATTGTCATCAAAGTTATTCAGTAAATTTTTATATCAAAAGTTCGATTAAGTTAATAAATATTTCATCGAAGTTTTTATGGACAATGAAATTATAATATTGGAACTATAATAAACACAAATTATGCCGATATCGAATGTTATGATTAATTAGCGTAATTTTGACTCTATGTCATCTGTGTATTAAGAAATAAAATTCGCTAAATATTTGGGTCAACGTTTAAACTAAGTTCATTAAGTATATTAAAAGAAAGGATGCTCACTAATAGAGGCTTAACCAAGTTGGGTGAATTATGATTTTTGGGGTGTGGGAAATATTATTTTTGTTTATATCCCTCGTTAACTACATTTAATATGAAAATTAAATACAACACAAAATTGACAATAGTTGGAAAAGGATGAGGACTCTATTTATATTCTGAAATGGGATATTTGGGATTAAAAGGTAACTCCCCACTTATATGGTATCGAAAGTATCCATGGGACGTAACAGATGCAACATTTTTGCAGATTATTTACTCTGAGTGGCTATAAGATTATATAGGAGCTACTTTCAGCGCATAAATTTGTATCTATACAAAGGAAGCATCCAAAGTGGGAAAGAGTTGCTGTCTAATCAACAGAAGATAATTTTTCAACATTCAAATCAATGTCTGAATTCATATTATGAAATTAAAATTTGTAATACATGATTTGTAATCATTAAGTTATTTAATATAGTATATTGATGAAATTTGAATAATATTTCTTTTTGAAAAAAAAATCCACCAAACAAGCATTCCCCCTCCTCCCCCAAAATAGATTCCTGTCACTGAAGGTAAAAATGTTTTGTGGTGGGAAGGGTTCCTTGGATTAAATTAAGTATTTTACAAGTGGTACATCTCTAAAAAAAAGAAGATTGAGAATCCCTGGGTTAGAGTATGTATCTGATTTTTGTTGGAAATAACTAATCTGATCTTGTGTAAAAATAGTAAAATTAAATAAAATAATATGTGCAATTATGCTCCATAAACAAAAAATCACCAACCCTTTTTTTATAATGCGAGGCAATGCCGCTGTAGAAGTACTTCTAGGTAGGATTTAGACAAGAAACTAAATACATTTTGACAAATTATTACTTTTTTTCATAAAGAAAGGCAATTTATCACACACTCTTAGAGTAGTTAATTGTAGTTGTGGTTATGCTATCAATTATTTTATGTCAAAATTTGAATGTTGGTTTCAAATCAGCAAGTATTCATTTCCCTACAGCCAGTTATTAAATAATAACCTCCTCAGGAAAGTTGAAATGAGGTAATGTTTTGCCCCATTTTGTTCGTTAGTTTGTTTGTTGGTCACCAGGATTACGCCAAAAGTACCAGTGATTTTGATCAAATTTAGTACAAACATTGTGTATGGTCACAGTAAGAGGTAATTGAGTTTTAAGCGGCCAAGGTCAGGGAACACAAAACCTAAAAAATGCTTAATCTAATATTGGGCTCTAAAGAATACTAATTCTAGTTATCTTTTAGTTATCAAAAGGCAGTCATGGTCTTCTGATCTTGTTCCTCTGAGTAAAAAATGAACTTCTAAAGACTTTATTTTTAGGTACTCTCTTAAAATAAGTATCTTGATCCATTCAAATTCAATTTAAATTATTATTTCCTAGGCCTTGCATGCTCCACTTTCAGGAAGTGAGCTACATAATTAATTTTTTAAATATTGTTTTTGAAATAACAAATGTAGTTGTCCCACTTAGCAAAATAACTGAAAAACTAATGAATAGATTGTCATAAAATTTTAACAGCTGTCTTTTGAAAGTTGGGTCAGACTGAAATGGAGTATAAAATTCACTATTTATGCGGAAAGACTAGGAATGTTCAGGCAATGTGTTCATTTCTATGACAATTTGAGCATTTTCACAAAAGGTTTTGGTAATTTATGGATTTATTTTGAATTTATAAAATAAAGTATAACTTCCAGAATTTAATTATCATCCTGTCAGCTCCTTCATTTTACTCAGTTTATGGTTAAACCTCCGTTAATCGACATAATTACATACTCTAAAATATTTTTTAACCCCATGACTTTCAACAAGAAATAATTATCTGTGGGTTATCAAGATAAGATATATAATTTTATATGATCAAATTTAATGTTTCAAAGCATAATGAAAAGTATTGGCAATAAAAAGGCAGATTCAAAGTAATAAAAAACATTTTTTTAAATAGCAGGTAATATAAATTCTCAGTTCCCAAATGGAAGGATAATCGGAAGTATATTCTCAAATTATAATTAAGATAAACAGCGCTAGACAACAAAACAAATGTGTAAAATTACATATTATGTTCTAACAGAATTTGGTACATTAATTACAAATCTTTAATTAGTTTTTTCGTATGAACTCTAATTTTCAAGGATGGATTGAGTTCTTCAAGGTCAAAATGAGTAGTAATATCTATTTGATATTATTGTTATTAAAGCAGAAATTTATGTAGGCTTAGTTCTGGAATTTTTTATATTGTACGAAAAGGAGGAAAAAATAATAGTTGTATCCAAATATTAATAGGTACACAATGGAATTTTGTATACAATATCCTTTCAACCTCCTCTAATTAGTACTTTCCTCTATAATAATAGAAAACAAACAAATATTAAAGGTAAAATAGACCTTTTAGAACCCAAACAGTCTTAAATGAAACCTTCATTTGTCATGTTTGGGTTGTTAGATCAAATTACAAAAATGAAAATTGAATGATTGCATAAAGAATATAAAAACACATTTAAAATAAAAATAAAATTTAAAAATTGAATGAGCTAAATATTACTCAAAAGTTTGTTCAAAACAAAATAAGATAAAAATATACAAAAATTCTCGTAAATCAGATAATTGAAGATTTGTAATCCATTTGCCAAGTATTACTAGAATAGAATATGTAATATTAAATTTTTTTAAATATCTCAAGGCTTACTTAAAACAATTAAAGGTAACGTGTGTCCACGTCATTGGCTTCATTTGAAGGTTATACACAGCCAATGCTATTAATAGAAGGTTAGTGAGCCTCAATTTTCAGTTCTCAATGAAAATTTGTAGTATAATAGATGACGTCATTAGGACATATATGCATGATATAAAGCAGCTGGCTCTACGTATTATTAACTCAAAAAACTTAAGTGAGCCATATACAGAGTCATTTTATAAATATCAATTGAGGCTGAGTTTTTTAGCTTCCAAATTGTATATTCATAAATATTATATGGGGGAAATGGTATTGACCTCATAAGCTAGGTGTTTATATAAATTACTCACAATGTAGTATTATCTATAGTTCGGCTCAATAATGGGTAAATACTAGGGCTGGAACGGTACGCTAAACCCAAAATATTCTTAAAAATATTTGATTTATATAGAAAACAAAGGTTGATATAAAATACACACGGGTTATTTAATACTATTAATTTATATTTTTTTTTTGCAAAAAGCTGATCTAGTCTACACTTTCCTGTAAAAAAAAAAGACCGATTAACATTCACAGGATTCACAGTTGCGATGTATCATGAAGTTAACTAGGAAGCATAGGGAAACAATTTAAATTATCCCTCAAGCGTATCACAGGGGGTTTCGTTAACTGGGATATACTTTATCATTTTGTAAGTCGTTATCTCATTTTTTTTGTATTTTCAAATACATAAACTATTTCTTATATAGATAGTTAGTAATTAAAATCTTACTTCACTATCTATATGAAATAATTGAAAAAAAGAAAAAAATGATATCAAAATATTTCATTTGTGATAAATTAATATTATATATATACGAACCGAATGAAAGGTAAAAATGTACTGAAATTTTTTGAATTACAACCCCCTTTGCCTTACCAGTTGTGATAGTTACACGGTTTAAAAAAATATGTTGGATTTTTGGACACGGAATGCTGTATGTTTAGATTCAATTTTAAAAGATAAATATGGCAAAAATGAATATTTTAGAGTCTAATTTTTAGACAAATTTCGAAGTTCAACGTATCAATATTTTTATAATTAGAACGAAAATACACAAAAAGATTCGAATTGTTATTATAAATAAAAGTTAGATAATATATTTACATGTAAAGACATAAATATAGAAAAATGTTAAAAGGGTCATATCACTTTAATTAGATAAAATATACATTAGGTTTATTCTTGTATAATACTCATCTTCTAAAAACTTGATAACTGGAAACATTTGTTCGCCATAAGCATAGTGTACGCCATTAAAATTAGGCCTAAAAATGTAATATCACTTTTTCCCCTTAATGTAAGGCTGGGGAGATAATAAGTTTGTTTTTCTCGCTGATTACATCTCATATTGGATAATCCGATAAACCTTTGTTCATGTGCGAGTCTATATGACAAATACTTTTTACAGTATCGTACTTTACCTGTTTAATCGTGAATATATGTGCCTCAAGTATGAAGGTCTCAGTAGAAAAAATTCGGCATTTAACAAACATTTTATAAACCGAATTTATATCTGCGAATCGCTGCTGAATTGGAAAAAAAAATTGCTACATTTCTAAGACAAATTGTTACTGCCCATACAAAAATGGATCAAAAAGCGACAGAGACAGGGAGTAATCTACTATTAGCTGCTCCCCCATGACCACAAGCTTAATTCTGCCCTCTCCTGTGAACAGCTTTGACCCGTTTGAAGCTTGTGATCAAATAAAAGCAGTCAGAATGAGTGAATAGGAGAGGACTTGTGCTTCTTCAAGACAAGACCAGCCTGCACATATCGTTAATTTTGTGCCCGAAACTCTAGGAGCTCAGATAGGAAGTTCTTATGAGTCCATATCTACCTGTTCTTGTCTATATCTAACGCATTAGGAGTGTAAAAATTTAGCCTCAATAGAGGCTTGTGGAAATTGTTTGTCTGAGTTTTTTATCAATAGGGGCCAAGCTTCTGCGAAAAGGGCATTATGAATTTGAATTCTTGTTGGCAACAAGTTATCGAACAGAATGCGGCATATTTGGCTTAAATCGGATTACTGTAATAATTGTTTTAAAGCATTGAAATAAAACGAAAAATACGAAATTACTTTTTTTCGAAGTTCAAAAAATTAAAGTTAAATTTTGCTTGATAGGATTTGAATTTTCATATAAGTTTATATCAACCGTGGGCCTGTGTATATAATTAATGTCATTTCATCCTTTGATACATTGATACTTATGCTGACACAATAAAAAATTCTAATGCTTATAGCAATGAATAGTTGGCAAAAAGAAAAATACAAGAGATCACTTGGGTTTTCAAATTTTTCCTTTCGACTTACACTTTTGTAGTGGATACATTGAACCCTGGTGTGGTCTTTACTTTTTGTACTCACCCCTTGCCTTACGGGTCAAAATGACCCAATCTTAAATATTTACTGTCCATTTTTTTAAAGTTCAAAACCTATAATATTTTATAAAATGAATTAACAATATAACAACTAATTTTGAATTAAATTTATTATTAATTTTATATGCACAATTATTATAAAACCCTGATATATATTTCATGTTAACGGATAAAATATTAACTATTTTTATTTAATTTATTAAATAAAAAAATAAAAATATACAGCTAAACTATAATTAGTTTGAACATGCTAGACATTTTTTTATTCATTAAGAATGTCCGGGAGTCATATTAGGTTTCTATAAGAATATCTATCAATATTTCTTTGGATTTTCCTATATATATTATATAATTTTTTGAAATTACTTATAATATAAAATATAGTATATAATAGCCCGATCAAAAGGAGACAATCTTTTTACGCAAGTTATTTTCAGCAAAAATGTGATAAAAGAAGCAAATATAAATGAATGGTGTTCCAATCAAAAGAAGATTTCTTTGTTGAAATTCTTGAACTCATTATATTTTCCTGAGATTGTCTGCCTTTGGGACACTAGAATACGAAAAACTGACGGACGGCATTTTATAAATTCAAAGTATAAAATTTTCACATCAAGGGCGATTTTAAAACATTCAATGCACACATCAAGGGGTGAACCAATATTGGTCAGAAATGGTTTAACTGCGCATAACATTTTCAACGACGAAGAAGGAAATATTTTAATGTGAGCTTTTGGGGTACAATATACAATATTTTATGTGTATATATTCGTTCGTGGGAGAATTTTTTTTAAAGACAACTTTAGCAAAGTTTAAATCTAATCTTAAGAAGGAGAGGGTCATAATAGCAACGATTTCAATGTGACAGAAAAATCAAAACGAGTCTTCACATTAGAATCTGGATTCCCGAACATTTCAGAATTAAAGGTCTGGAAAAAAGTAAACAATTTAACAGATCTTGCGGATGTAACAAAAAACTATGGACCTTCCTTTGTCAGAGAATATCTTGGAAAAATATCAAAAAGCAGGATAGATCACATTTACATATAATGTTTGTACTATAATTTTTCCCTGGAGATATTTTTATCCTACGTATAGCTTTTATACATTTGTTGAACGGTTTTTATAGCGTTATGTTCCTACACTTCATTTTTCTTAAGACACTCTACTATAAGTATATATCTGTTTATGGGATTCTAGTTAAATATGTTCTTATTTTGCTGTCCAACTTTTATTAGAATTTTCTATTTTTTTTACTTCTTTCCTCAAATAATTTTAAAATCAAATTATTTGTATATTTGTTATCATTGATGCTTTGATTTTGAAATTTGAAATATAGATACACCTACTAGCCAAGAAGAAGAAGAAAAAAACTATTAAAACACCTTCTCTCCCTCCCCGGATTTACTTATTCTTTGGATTAAGATTTTTTTTTCCTGAATACAAAATAAAACACTGGAAATTATTCATTCGATAAAATTGACAATTTTTTAATTTTTGTTAAACAGACTTCTACACAAAATGGTAATCTTAAACATAATTAACTTGAATAAAATGAAGATTAATTATTATGTTTTTTCAGAAGGTATCACTTTTTTTTATGTTTCAAAAATACTATTTGACTCCAAAAGTTGGGGTCAAATGGGCATTTCTCATATGTTGCAATTTTTAAGATCACTTATCAATCATAAATTAACGCTGCCTAGTGGAAATGGATTGTTATGTTAACATTGAAAAATGAAACATGTAAAATATTTATCCAACTTCCTGTAATAAGCAAGACTTCAAGTGCAAGAATAGACCCACTCTATTTCATTAATTTAATAATATGTAAAATTTCTTATCTTTACTTTATGACAAGTTTTTTTTTTTAACTTTTCATTTACTCAGTAGTAAACAGGATAAATAACTGCTTAAGCTTTCAAACAAAAAATCAGCAAAAATAAAAACGAATACAGCCAATTTAACGTAAAACGTCGAAAAAACTTGTCAATATATATAGTTTGATATATGAACATCATAATTACACATATTTCAATGATAGAATACATAGATCAGTTTATTCAAAATGTAGTTTTTATCGTTGCAAATTTGATGTTAACATTTACTGTATATTATGTACAAGTATAAAAAGTATTTTGAAAAAACTATATTAAAAAGAGTTTTTATTGTATAGGAAATCAGTTTGCTCAATACTAAAGATATGATAAAAGTCGCAATCCTTATGAGCTTCGAGACACAACAAACAGATTGCAAAAACAACCTGTACGGCTAAAATGATTTTTTTTGCACTGTATTTTCTCTCAAACTAGTTATCAGATTAAAAAATAAAACCATTTTTTGAAAGTTTGATGGAATCTTATTGATTTAATTTAATATAATCATATATATATTGATGAAATGGATTATTTACAATGGTAAATAATTAACTGATAGGGATAGTGGCTATGCTCCACGGAGCATAATCATTTATGCTTTAGAGATGTTCAAGAATTGTGATTGTATAGGCTATAGAACAGGTTTGAAATTTGTTAATAGAGTTACCAGGTTATACCATAACGTGTGTACGACTGATGCTTGACTTCCACCACGGTTTTAATATTGACGTCATAGACTATGAGTGGTTGCGTGTTTTGTCAAAATCTGTTTTTCTTGCCCAACAGTCGGTACAATACATCAGATTGAAAATTCAAGTAAGCCCGACTACTTGATGATCTAACCTTGTACTTCTATTTACCTTAGATTATACCATAACTATGGTTGTGGTAATCGTGTTTTGTGTAAGTGCACCCGCAAATACAACTTCAACTTTGGATATAAACAAACTTTTATTCATAAATCAAACTTGATGGCCGATAGGTAATTTTGAACATACTTCTAAGACATCTTTATACTTTTTATACTTATACTTAGTGAAAAAGAAGTTGAGAATCATATTACCATTAGTAATTACCTTAGAAATCATCCTAAGGGACATCTTGTATATTATTAAGATATAATTTCCATATAAATGACAATATATAAATACATTTTATATTCTGTAAAATTATACAAAACAAAATATGTGTATTACAAAAATGTATTATCCACCCAAAAATATGTAGTACATTGAAACTCTTCGTGTTCAATCCTTCTAAAGTCATCATTTGATTAATATATACGTTTATAGCTTCATTTAATTAACTTATACTGAGAAATGAGTTAGAAAGTTGAAGTAAATATTTGAAAGTTATATATCAATAATGGAATCGACGTAGTTGCCTATAATTTACCCACCATGTGTAATGGAAAATCAGAAGGCTTAGAATGCTTTTGAAAATCATTTTGTCTCATTTGTTGATTCCCCATCTCTTTTTGAATTGGTAGATAAGCCTTAAAACTGATATGGAACGACGTAGCTCAATGTGCAACACGCTCAGGAGAAATTATTTTCTTGAGCTCAATATAAATATACTTTATGTATTTGGATTTCACACAAGATTCCTAGGTTAGATGGAGTAATTATAATACTATAATATTTACTTATACTTAATCAGTACACCTCCATCTAACCAATAAAGAAACATTAGATATATGTATATTTATATTAGTAGTAAGCATATTAATATACCATGAAATTGGAACATTTATTCAAACTTCTATTTGTTCAATCAATATTGATTTCATGAATGTAAAAGAACCCATTAATTTTGTATTGATACTTGCTTATGTAAAACTACAAATATAATTTTAAGCTGTGATAGGGGCACTACGAGGAAGATAAATGTAGGGGGACTTTTTTTCTATTTTTTTAAATCACAGTTATATCTCGAAGTTTTGTTAAAAAAAATAATTCAAATCTTTTTTGACAATAATATCGAACTTTTTGTATTTTTTTGTATTGTTGAGATGACATTTTTATTTATTGTTATTTAACTTATTTTTTCATTTTTTGCAATATTTGCTTCTAATTCAGAATATGAATTATATTTTATTTTATAAAATCGAGTAAATTTTTAATTAATTATTAATTCTTATTTTTTTTTTAAATTGGTATTCAAATACGTAATAGAATGCTAATTTTTTAATGTGCCATCCGTCAGAAAGTCTGGGAGCATAATGAACGTTGAACAATTAATTACACCAAGCGGCTTTAAATGAAATTATATATATTTTTTTTGTAGTTGAAACTTGTTTATTACTCATTAAATAACATTATTTTTGAATTTGAGCTCTCTTGACTCACTCCAATCTACCCCGGAACAATTTCCATAAGTTGAAAACGTAGTGCTTTTACATTGATCGCCACTCTTTCCCAACCGATTGTTTTAATTATTCAATTGCTTTGTGATATTTACAGTTTTTCTCTTTAGTTTTAAAAATCATCAAGTAATCTTTACTAATCAATCTGTATCCAACAGGGAACCAAATTAGCTTCATTTTGTGACCTTCAAATGAAACTTTGCCGAGAATCATTACTAAGAGCGGATATTTGGCGGTAGACACATCAATAAGGTTGCAGTTGACTTTTCCAATGCATACAATCCAATCATTTTGGCTATTGAATACAGGATCTACTATAAATGCCTTCTTGTTTGAGAAGAACAAAATTTGGTTCCCGTAATACCTCAGGTCATTGTAAAGCTTTTGTATCAATCAAATTGTAATTATTATTGTTGTTGAGTGAGCAAGTGTCGTTCAATATATGAGGCAGACTTCTTAACAACTTTTTATGACATTGGAAACTGTAGAACGGCTCACTTACCGCTTCTTTGCTAAGTCCATCATCTTCGGATTTTTCGATAAAGCTTTTTTTGCCGTTTCAGGCTTTAATTTGATCAGCCTTGCACTTCTATGACAATCACTGATGTATTTACCATTGTTGACCTTAACTCTGACCCTCCAGACGAAAGTTCTGCAGACATTAAGGGATCTTACAATATAATAATTGCTAAATCCAGCACAGACTAAACAAGCCACTTCTGACATTTTTTGTTCAATTTTCGTTAGTATTTATCCTAGAAACTTGGTAAATAAAACATTCAAAAGATAAACAATCAGCTTTTCTTTTTTGTATACGCAACTTTCCCTTAAAATTAAGTAAAACCTCTCAAAAATACAATTAATGTCTTGTTTCAAAACCTTTTGAAGGCCTGGCACATATTATCAGGTTTGATATCAGATATTTAAGGATTTTTAGAGTTTTTTCTTACTTTTGTAAAATATATTTATTCATTATGAATATTATTAGATTTATGTATTAACAAAGACGTTGTTATCACATCCTGGGTTAAAAAGCAAAGAGGATATGCCACTTGCATATTTAATTAAAATTAGGTAAACGACACAAGTATAAAAACAATAAAGAAAAACTGTCCAATCCAGAGATCTGATAAGTAAATCATATCATAAAGAGAAGATCTTGAGCTAGTTCGGACAAATAATTAATAATGAGTATACTATTTATTTTATATTAGTATATTTCATCGATAGAGTGGGAGATGGTAATGATAAATGTCTGAGAGACGTAGTTATAGAGAATGGTGCTCTTGCTTCTAGTACATCACTGCATTTATTACACCCTGTACTTTCAAGGACGACTCAGTATTACGTATTTGTATTTTAGAGGGGGGAAGGGCTTGGTTTTTGGAGTATTTTATTAAAATTACTGATCGATCAGAATCAGACAATGATCCAATCTGAGGGACTCAGTCTATACATTTGTATTTATTATCTAATGTGTTTTTTAAGAAATTTATATAATCCATTTTTTTAATGAAATTTTTCAAACTTACTTTTTTTAAAGAACAATTTAGTTCCTACCTGAAGGTTTCTATGACCTTTTTTAGAAAAGGGCATTTATTGTTCGTAATTTTTTTAGCACCAATGAAAGCAATCCACTCCAATTCTCTTATAAAATTGTCATTTTTATTTACATATATAATCTTCAGGAGATGTACAGAGTATGGATCCAAATCATGAGTAATATTTATTAACATGTTAATCCACCTTATTTTTTTTTTAAAGGTTACTTTTTCCAACCAAATGATACCTGAATCAAAAACTAACAAGTTTTGTTTAAATAGTTTGGCTTTAAGTGTACAAATATCGGAGCAACACAAAAAAGACAACACAGTTACAATCTCATCAGTGCAAGTGTCAGTTCCAAAAAGACTACCAAGATCATTGGCATTTCAATCTGAACTGCCTAGAATATTAAACAGTTAATTACCGTCTCATACAACCAATAAGAGCCGAAAATTATCCAATAACAATATGGCAGACTTCTGGTTGGCCTCAACTTGTCTCTTTCCAACATTCAGAGCTTGTACTTTGTAGTCTGCGGTGTATTGAAAAAATATTTTCTGTACGTCTCATTAAAAACTAGATTCATTGCGAGCTACCACCATGAAATTGTGGTACTGTGAATCTGTTAATCAGCCTATTGGGTCTGTTATTGCATGTAGATGAAGACATTCGTATAGAAAATATAGCTAAATTTATTAGTTAAACATACTAAAAATTGTTTTTGAGTTGCTTTCTTTAGATTATATTAAAATCCAATTTTTTTATCATTTAGTAATCTACTGCAACCCTTGCGTCCTAAACTTGTTTTTTGATTTTTTATAGAATCTGAAGCTCATAATTCATGGGGGCTATACTATTTGTCCTACCCTAACAGTGTCTCTACTTTTAATGACATAAGAAAATATTTTTTACGTCAACATTATTCATTTGAGAAAGTTTCATGACAACTAAGTATTTACTGCTTAAAAATTGAAAGGATTGTACTGTCCAACTGTTTAATCTATTAAAACACTTAGTCATTTTGAATAAAAAATATATTTTTCAATATAAAATATCTATAAGGCTTATTATTGTTGTTGGTGAAAAACAAGTTTTTTGTCATTAATTATTGCTTAATGAGGATTTAATGCATTGTCTAGACTATTTTATTGCTTTCACATAACAAATAACCAGGTTCCTAGAATATACATATATATAGTATGGATTTTAGCTCTATTTTTTTTTTAATTAGTTTTGATTTGAAGGAAAACGGCTGAGAATACTTGGATAAATCAGTTGTTTTTAATCATTTAAAGTTTTCCTGTTTTTAATAGCACAACCGAATATAATCCTATTTTAAGTGTTAGCAGTTGAAGAAATAGGAAGAAGGTAATTTCATCTATATTAATATAACAAAATTTATCTATGAATCTTTGAACTAATCTTTGATGGAATTACTATCTGCGACATAGACATCTAGTCAGGGTGGATCTTGAAGACCTTTAGTAGTTATAGAGGGCGCACGAAATATAGTACTCCCTCATGTATAACAAATACCAATAAAGAATAAAGAGAAAAAAAATATATACGGGAACTCTATATAAAATCTTTTAAATCTCGAAGGCATTTAGTTCAACTCATATTTACTCTCTGTTACGAACTAGGATAACGTTTCTTATTCTTTTGAATTTATAGTTTATTGTTAATGAATTTCTAAGTTATTTATTCTGATTATACCCGTACAAATTTTATTTTTTTGTTGATAACACCTTCTCTATAACTTTTTTGTAAATTTAGCCTTTTTTTTAATTGAGGTTTCGGGAATTTAATTAACTGTTCTGGTGAAATGTCCTTCTTCTGTATTTCCTTTCTATTCCTTTTTTATCATTTTTCTTTTCTTTTTTGTCAGGGATTGTCATATCATTTTACACTCAACCTCATCAAAGCTGATGAGCACAAAATTATCTTATACGAGAAATATAGAACTCCAAATTGTCGTTATAATGAAGAGAAGAAATGTATATAAGTGGAAATTTCCAAAAGTAAAAGTTAGAGAAATTTTCCTGAAGTACAAAAAATTAGTCATCCTTCACATGAAATCCCTTCTGCCTTGATCCTTGAGGAGAGGCATATGCAGATAGGCCAGAAGTCACCCCTCGTGTTGTTGCATAAGTTTTGGTTTTTCTTGGCTGTATTGGGGTGGAATTGACTTTTTGATGTTCTATGCCGCTCGGATTGAGATATCAGCAGTCTTTGCAGTCTTTTCAGCGCTGACAACAATGATCACACGCAAGTTGTCTTCTTTTTTTTTTTTTTTTGTAGATCCCACATTTATAACTAAGAGATATTCGTAATTAAATATTACTAAAAGTTTTGTCTCCGCCTCTATTGATTTAATTATTTTGAAATAAAGGTAAGAGGGGGTCATAAGTATCGTTTTCGGGGAAACAGTTCATCTATTGTATGACACTGATGCAAATACCGGTGCAAACATAATGTCGACTTTAAAGGGTATATTAATGTTAATTGTAGGTTCCCATGAAAATAATTATGTAAGTCTTCAACTTCAGGATGTTTATATATGGAGTAAGAAAATAAAAACTTTCGAAGTTTTAGAATTACAACTCTAAATGGCCATCATGGCCTCTATTGTGGGCCTGAAGGCCATGTAGAAATTTACGATATATCCATCAGACATGCCGTCTCAGTGACTCTGCTCCTTAAACATGGATGATCCTCTTTGGCACGCCCCAGATCTCGATAATATGGCACTAATGCAGCTGAGCTTGAAAAAGATTGATCAACTTAGAAGAGTCTTTTAGGTTTTTCCATTGCAAGGCTGTTTGTTATGATTTTGCCATAACTATTAAAGTTATGCTACAAAACTTCCTCTATCAGATTTAGATCCCCGCTATATGGTAAAAAAATACCAATACTGGCTAAATACTTTAATTTACCAAAAAAAATAAAACATAAAAATTGCACATTTAAGGTGATATTGTAATAAGTAAACATTTTTTTAACAAGGGATAGAGATACAAATGAAAGAAAATAGTAACTTTTTTGAAAAATATCATAAAAAAAAAAAAAAATCAAATAATTAACTAACAAAATACCTTTCATTAGAAAAAAAGTCATGCATAAAACAGCTCCTGTCACATAAAGATATTGGTAATGAGAAGGAGGAAAAGAAAATCATCTAGCATCTTTTGCTAACACCATTGTTAACTTAAAACCGACATGTGAGATATTATGAGGAAAAAGCTACAGTTCTACACTTATTAAAATATAATTTAATAAAATTTAACTAAACACTTTTAAAATGAACAAATTTATTTTGCTTCTATAACATAAATTAAAATATAGTAAAAAAAAGGAACAATTGTATGTTCCTAGGACATTATATATTTGAGGTCCACCAACAAAAAATCAAGATCGAATGATTTTTCTCAAAATAGAGTCAGAATTCAATTTGGAAATTGATTGTCAATTTCTATTAAAAAATCATTAATATAAAACCCTTTAATTGCTGCAAATTACACTTCAAGTAGCAAAATTGATTAAAAGACCGAATTGGGGCGAATATAAGTATCTTAAATCAACAAAAGATAATACAATATAGTAATCTTTCTTGGGTATCTTAACTCAACCCACAAATTTTGATTCAAAGTCAATAATTCACTCAAATATGTTAATGAAATATTTGAGTGTCATGTACGGAGGGGCGATCGAAAACTTGCAGTAGCCTGACTAAATCAAGAAAAACGTGATTTTTATGGAATCAAGAAATGACAGCTCAAAACCTAATTGTAATATATTTCAATATTATATTTGGCCAATTTTTTTATTATAATTATGTTTCTTGACTTACCGCAAAACAGATTGGCAGCTCTTGACTATGATGGGTGTATCCACGGCATATCAAGCTGTTCGGATAGCAGCTCGAAGTTAATCTAAATTGGGTGAGAGGTGTAGCACACCTTTTTCTCTAAGACACCCTAAACTGCAAAGTTGGAGGAGACCAGAAGGATGCAGGTCCGTTGTCATCCATATTGTTGTCGCATAACGTTTTGTTATTCGTGGTTGTATGGGCTTGAAATGGACTTCTTGACATTTTAGACTGTTGGAATGATCACCAACGGTCTCTGAAGCCTTTTCGTTACCCAAAATAAGATATGAATTGCCTTTGCTTTAAATGAGTACTCCAAAATTTTTACATTAAGAGATATTAGATAAATACTAAACTCGTTTATTTTTGTTTTAACTGTCGTTTGGCTGCGTACTCACATATCATAATTAAAATGTGAGGCATAAAGTCGTAATTAAAGTTTTAAGTTGAATACAATTTTTGAGTTAATACTTTTTGATCATAATGAGATGTATAACCTACAAAAAGGGTAAGAGTCGGGTACTGTATATCAATGTAAAAGGGTAAGGCTTTCTCAGCTTTTATAAATTATGTTTTACTTTCCAAGAGAGCTTCAGGTAATATAATGATCAATAAAGTAATACTATATAAAGGAAATTACAGAAAAGTTTTATAAAGGAGAGAGACATTGCTTCATTAATTATTGTATTAACTGATGGTGAAGTACGTACATGATGTGATGTAATGTATGGTGGACATCAGTATAAAATGAATCATCCTCAATTCATCAATGACGCATGTACATTATTGGATGACTTTTTATAAAAATGTTTATAATAATTATAGTTGAGTACATGAGTTATCAATATATGTATATATATACAAAGAATTAGTCTTTAATAATATGAAATTTTGTCCAAACTTACTTATAATAATATCAATTTACAATTTGATGGCAATTTTTTTTTTGTTGTATTGATGATGTTAGCATGCTGAGTCAACACTATGCCCTTGTTACAGGGATGATTATCCTCTGTATCTCCATTTGTTCAAAATTATGGTCGATATTACGTTTTTGAAAATTAAACCTACATATTCATATCAATTTTATCTCTGTCCTTTATAAGTTCCAAAATATTATTGAGTATGCATTTCCAACGTTTTGTGCTACCATCACCTTTGACCTCACAAAATTTAATAGTCCCTTACTGTGACCATATATAATTTTTGTTTCTAGTCAGATAAAAATAGATAAATAACTTGTCCTTGTCGTTGAATTGAGATGCTGAATTGCTTATTGCTTTTATGTCAAGAAAAAGTTTATGAAAGGGAACTTTATTAACCAAAATTTCTACATATATGTAGTTACGATTTAGGTTCACTTCTAGAAATGGAATATATATTATGTATATTGTCAATGTTACAGACCATGTGAAAAGATTCCTTTATTTACCAAAGCAGTCATCATTACTATTTGTTTTTGTTTTTACGGGGGAAAATAACTTTAAAATAATAACCAGCGCGTGAAAGACGAAGAGTAAGCCTAAGGATTTTTGTGGAATTAAAAGTTTAAGTCCCTGTTAGACTCGGAGTTGAATTGGGAATCAATATTGGAGTAATCCCTGCATATGTCCTCCCTAGATACGGAGTGCGATTTGAGTTTTTTTCCTTCATATCATAGCTTATTGCAGCTAATTTAATCAAACATCATGACCGCAAAACTGCTCCATAAGGTGAATATTTGTTTTTGGCCAAATGCCCCAAACGGTCCATCGACAAAAAGTACAATTGACAAATTGTCCTTCGGGGAAATGACTATACGTCAAATTGTCATTCGGAAAAAATGTTTTTACCCAATTGTTCCCTAACCTTTCCATTGTGACAAACATATTTTGCTTTTATCTTTGAGATATTTTGATTTAATATAGAAATAAGTACTACTAATAACTTTAGTTCCTATATTATATATTTAAAATAAAACTTTTTTACAGATTTTTGCTTTTTGAAACATGTTATTTGTTACAAATTGCTCTGTATGTCATTTAAAATCATTGTAAATGTTTATAGATATTACATTGAATTACTTTTTTTTTTATTACTTTTGATATTACTTATATTAAATTAATTTACAATAAAAACTTTTTCACATATTTTTGCTTACAGAAATACGCTGTTCGATGTAATCGTGCTACAAGTTCAGAAGATATGACAATTTAAACATACGCTACAACTTTGTTCAAATTGTAAAAAATAAAAGGTTTTATATCTCAGGAACCAATCATCTGACTTGAAAAAATAAATAGATTTGGAGTTTGCAGGTAAAAATTTAAACTAAATTTTGTATTAAATTCGAAGTTTTTGAGGTTAATAACTTTCGGGAAATGGATGTGGAATAACCCAATAATTTTTTTTAACATCCATGTAACTTAATGATAGCTTTCTCTTTGAAACATCTAATTACAAGAAAACCCCATAAAATATAAATGTTTTCCGACTCACAGAATTAATATGACGAAAAAATGACCTTCCTGTAGAAGTAAATAAAAAAAAAAGTAAATTTTCTCATCACAACAGTAAAAATTAGAATTTGTAATAAAAAAGAGCAATTTAACAAAATTAATATTTAAAAAGTTATTTATGAGTTTTTTGACACTGTTCCAAAAGATTCCAACTGCCAAAAGATAAACAAATGAGTTTAATAATTTTTTTGGGGGTCACCACGAATAAAGATTCTTATTTTATATACATATATTTGCAAAAGTTAGTATTTTCTTAATTATTTCCGAAACAAAATCTGCTAACTGCAATGTGCTATGATTATTTTATTAAACCTCTCTCGAATAATACCAAATCACTTAACCACCTTGCAGTTTCTGTAGACTTATTAGCTTCGTTATAAAGTTAAAAAACAGCTTGTATTAGATCCCCAACATAATTAACTAAGATCAACTAATTTAACAATTTACATTGAAAAGTATGGTTGTGTTGGTCATTATTAGTTTGGTCCATTTTAGTCATAGGACCGGTCTTATCAGTCTTTGGGACAGATCCTTACGAGTGTCAGTACTAAAACTCATCAAACAAAGAAGAAATAAAACTAAGGGAATTCATCAAGCACATCATTTAATCTATTTACTTACATCCTTTTCATCAAATGTGTGTTAATCTCATAATTGTACTATTATTATTTCCTTATTAGGATTATCATTCATCATATATCATAGTTTCTCTTCTTTTCGGAAATACGTATATTTGTCTTTATACTAAAAGCTCTTATTATTTGCTTGTTCTTTCTACTCAAGTTCTGATTATGTGTTTTGTCTTTGTATTAAAGTTCTTACTAATGGGTTTGTCAACACCAAATCAATCTTAAACAAAAATTATGAAAAAGAGAAGTTCCCATTTTACTTTTTTACTTCATAAATCTACACGTCATATTTTGGTCATTTATGGGACACACACTCTAATTTGTGGAATGGTTTGAGATACCAAAGAATATTAGCTATTTTATGGAGCCTTCATTTCGTCTTATTTCTAATAATGGTCTGATTGACAATTTTATCCATATTTGTGTAGCATTTGTAGTACCCTCCCATGATTTATAAATACAAAAATAAGATAATTTATTTGTGTGTACAAGAATAAACCTAGATCATACCAGCTTGCTTCGACGTTGAAAAGGTATATATGGTATACAGAGTGGAGATCCAAAACTTGTAGCATCATATAATTACGATTTTATCCACGTTATTTTTTATTACTAAGTTTTAATACATAACCAAACGACTTGTGAAACAAAAGTAAACAAGTTTTGTTTTGTAAATCTGGACAAAATTTAATTGATAATAATACTGGTATCCTTGCACTGTGTTCACAACTGAGAGTCTCAATTAAGAGGTTACAGTCTTGTGTAGAATATAATCTGTTGACTGAGGAAAAAAAGGAGGTCAGAATGTCCCACTGCAAGACTCTGTTCTCTAGGCTCAAGACGTCCAATGCAGGTACACTATCATTATCTCAGATGAGAAAGTATTAACTATTGAACGCAAAAGGAAATCTCAAAATGAAAGATGGCTCTTCACATCCAAGCACAATATATGTCCTCTATATGTGTACAATTCCAAGAACTCGTGCTTCATCATGTTCTTGGGCGTCATCACCAGCACAGGGAAGGTCATGCCACCATTCTTCTTCAAGAAGGGGGAAAAGGACAATTTTTCAACGTATGTGGAGTGCTGTGCTTCCCTAGGTGGTACATGCAAATATCCCTGAGACATACTTGTGGCAACAGGCCTCTGCCCCTTGCCGCACGTCCAAGGTCATCCATGAGTTCATCACAATCAACTTTTATGATTTCTTGCCCCCCCCCCCCTCCCGAAAGACCCAGACCTCTAAATTTCCCGATTGCAATCTGTTGGATACTTACTTCTAGAGAAAGTTCAAGAGGTCTGTTCAAAGCACCACAACAGTGTAGACACCCCGAAGGCAACCATGAAGAAAGAGTGGGGAAGGATCTCAGAGCTGGAGATGTGAAGAATGCCTGCAAGAGCTTCTGGGCAAGGATCGAGAATGTGATTACTGGTGAGGGTAGTCACATTGAATAATAAAACAATACATAAATGTCAAAAAAATAATTGTTGTTTTATTGCTTACATCTCTATCTAATCTACAATTTTAGAAATACACTTTTGAATTTTGTCTTGAGTTGTCTTAGCAACCCTGTATGTTTGGAAGTGTATAACAATAACAAACAATGTAACTATTGAGCAATCTCCTCCGTGCTGGCGTATATGCCAAGAAGGATGCAGTGTCAAGTGATGTACCGTTCCTTATTTAGGACTGAGGATCTCCATCCAGATGGGATTCTGATCCCATCTCGTCCAATACCACTTGCCGGTCCATAACGAAGGTAAAATTGACTCCTCTTGACGTCATTGAGTGGGATTTTCTTTTTTCAATTCTTTTGATATGTATTAGAATAAATAAAATAATTCAATAAAAATATTTTTTAAAAGATATATGCAATACTCATAGTACATATATGATGTATTTTATTTGCCTTCATAAATTATCCGAATTGTTATGAAAAGTTCTAAGGGCAGATAGTTAAGAAATCAATCCAATTTTGAGTTATGAGGCTTTTGAGATGAATATCCTAGCTTTTTGATGAAATTTAGTTATCAACGTATTGTAAACCAAAGTCATTATAATACTTTATTGAAAAAGATATAATTATAACTTGAATTATAATATTTTTTTACTTTTGTTATTATCAGAAAGTAAACAATGATTTCAGTTTTTAGCTCAAAATATATAATCTTTGACTATTTCTTTAAGTTTTAACCCTATAATTGTATAATCCCTTTTGGTTAAAAACTATCATATAAGGATCATGGTTTGCAAAAATAAAATAAAAAAGGTTTTAACATAATCTCATGTGACCAAAGTGATACCTTTTTAATGAGGTACTTTATTTACTCATATTTTTTTCAACCAAATATTCCTAAAAATGCTAATTTCTTCATCTAAAAAGCCGTGTACCTCAGGGTTGGATTGAATTACATATCCAAAACTGTTATTTAATCGCTATAGCTTAGTGACATTCAATGTGCGTTTCGTCCCAGGATATTCCTAGAGAAAGAAATATATATAATACTTTATGTTTATACTTCACAAAAAGATTCATAGGTTAGATGGACTAAATGTAATACCATAACGTTTACTTATGCTTAATCTTTGCAGCTCCATCAAACCAATTAAAAAAAAACTAAAAAAACACTGTAGTTCTAAGCTGGTTTACTGTCTACCATACCACAAACTGTATTGTAATTCACCCTTTAACGCCTTCATGTACTTCAAAGTCTCTTATAAAATAAACATGTGTATCGCTTTAATTTCTAAATCTATATCTTTGAACGACCAAGTGATATTTAGAGTACTGTTCTAGGTACACTCCCACTAAAAAAACACAAAAAAAAACCAGTTTTTTGTTGACACTAATTTGTTATTGATGAGCTAATTACTAATCCATGTTGTTGTGTCATCACGGTGCTTCTGCCCTTTCATTTTTATTCCATTATGGAGGATAAACCAGATAAGATAACATTTTTGAAATAATTCATGGTTCTGTAGTAATGTATATAGAGTTTATAAAATCAAAGAAATAGTCAAATATGTATACGATATACGAAAAAATGTCCATATATTTTTTTAATTGGATTTTAAAATCTATTTGGATTACTGGCAACGTGATCAACAATAGATTTGAAAGAACATATGCCCCTAAACACATTGTAACGTAACCACAATCGTTATATTAATTATTTACAAAAGCAATGAACATGCTAATGCACTTAGGATTATAGTATCAATTATATTTTATGAAATTTATAAAGTTATATTAGCCTACAGTTAGTCATTATTATTATTTTTTTTTTTGTGGCGTATTATGATTTTGTCACTTAAGTAACCCTATTCAGGTACTTCCAACACCTTAGATATTTTATTTGAAGAGGAAAAGACCAAGTAAACTTGAGCAGAAGGTAAGGGCAATTTTTTTCAATAGCGATTCTGAGGATATTTTCTCTGATAACAACGATATTGAAGATCTTGACTATCATCGTCCTCTACTTATTAGTGATAATGTGGGAGAAAAAATTACAGTAAATAAAGAACCCTTTTTATACATTTTTGAATGATAATACATTTTTCAATGTTTAGAATATTTTTATCACTTCTTATGAATTTCTTGTTTTATTATTTCTAGCCATTCGCCCAAATATACTTTCAAAGCCATGGTACATAAATATGCCATCTGAACGAGTAGATTTTTATGTCTTTTTACGATAATTTTCATATTAAAAATATTTTTGATGTTTTTTCAACTACATTATACTCTGATGCTTATTAAAGTTAATAGAATTGATATTTTTTTCATTTTAATTCATTAAATAAAATTCAGGCAGTAAGGGGTTAAGTCAATTTCCTCGTGAAAATTTATTATTGAATGATCCATATGTACTTTGAAGGTCTTTTCACTTTTGAAGATGACGTTACATTTACAACTTTTTGTAAATGATTAAATAAGAAAGTAATGATAGTTTGGCTGAAGTCAGATTAGTATTTGATGAAAAATCTATTTAAACGTTCCTCAATCCTGCTCAATAGTTAATTCCACAGAAATTTAAGAGTTCCTTAACGAATAATTTTATTTTATAAATCAAAAAAATATATCAAGTGTAGAACTCATCGATTTAAATATACATTTTTTCCAATTTATCTTCAAAAGCTATAAGCTACAATTTTTTTAATATTTTTGAGGCAAAATTAACTACATACAGCGTGTGGCTGTTGCAGCTGTTTGTTGTTTTGGTGGCTAGTCAAAAGTGTTTGGGGTTAGTTAAAAAAGTGCATCGATACACGAAGAATTTATTCTACAATAGTCGAAAAGGCAACGTGTCCTTGTTATTATCAACGCTGAATGTTGGAATTGTAAAATTCTTAAGCCTGGACGGACCGTTAGTCTGGGGAGTTAGGAAGGCAATAAGAGAGTCTACAGATGACAGCAAGACTCTTCTCTGTGTCACACTGCAAAGAAAACGTTGATCGTGTTGTTTTAATATTCCTTTTTAATTGGTTAGAATGGAGTTGCACTGATTAAGGATAAGTAAAAATTATAGAATTACAATTACTCCATCTAACCTTGGAGTCGTTTTGTGAAATTTATATAAATAAGGTATATTTCTTTCTTTCTGAATCACCTAGGCGTGAACAATGTAGACTGAGTACAAAAGAATAATTTCTCTTGATTTTGTTTTGTATTTTTTTGTATATTAGCCCTTTATGGGGTGTCCAAGCTCACCTGATGCTAATACAATTAATGTAGAGTGCAGTTGACCTTAACAACAACAGATCTTCCTGCAATTCCAAATCTGAGCAGATGGACAAGATCTAGAAGGAGTCCCAGAATCTACAAAATGAGAATATCATCAAAATGTGCTCCCGTATTGGAGGTCGAGTCGAGCTCGTTATTAGCACCAAAGGCGGTTATATTAAATAACATATTTTTTTATAATTCATTCTACATTGGGCATGAGTTTTAAAAAAAAATAGGATGATATGTTTAAGAGAAAATCCTAATAAAAAAAGTCGTGTTGATTATTAAGTACTCCTGAAAGTCGTACCCTGTTTTGCAGAAAGATGTAGTGGTCCTAAAATATTGATGTACACTCCTATCCATTTCTAAATCTTACGGAAGAGTAAAAAATCGGAACAAAATGCTTTTTTGCTAAGTGACTTCATCCTAAGTATCAGCCAATGACATCAATCAATAGATATAATTTTAATAATAGAATATAAAAAATACATATGATTACATAGACTTAGGAATTTTTAACTTTCCTGATCTGAGATTTAAAAATCATATATACTACATTATCAGGGGAAGGCTAATCAAAACATGGGAATAGTTTATATACGCTTCAAAACACGTAGTCCTTCTTTTATAGTGAAACTTTACAAATTTGATATCCTCTCAATGTTAATGTACGGATCTGAGATATGGAATTCTTTTTTGATCAAGTCCCTTGAGAAGGTACAAGTTAGAATTTTTCCTTTTTTGGAAGATAACTACAAGTATCCACTCAAAATCAAAATACATGGCCCCTTAAATTTGTATCATAAAGATGTTATAACGCTCCACATAACTTTAAACAAAAAGATAAAGACATATCCCTCCCCCTGGATACTCAACAAAGGCTATTTCCCCCACGAAACAAAACAGTCTGCCCACAACCCAAAATAGGAAGGAATATTGGATACGAGCAAAAATATGTTAAAGGTATTTTTTTACTAAAAATGCACTCAATACTTTAAAAAAATAATTCACATCTCTAATTTTAACCAAAGCACTTAATTTAGTATATATTCCCATAAAGTTAGGTAAAGTACATTTTATCTATTATTTAATAAGCCTTTTTAGGTTACTAGGGATTAATATCATCGTTTCTGTTAACAATTTGTTAGGATTCAATAAATATTACTGAGGTATTATTTATAAAGTATGTGAATATGTTTCTTTAAATTATAATTATAGAGTTAATTATTGCTCCTTTTCCTCATAAGTTTTGTTATGATTTCCTTTTAAGTAATTTGGACATTTTATATTTAAAAATACCTTTATGCTATAATATATTTGTCATCAAGTTTACCAAGTTCATCATCAATGTTGTACATGGTAGCTGGGAATTTCATAAATGCGTAATTCGTTGATCCATTGAAGATTATTTTTTTCATTTTCATTTCAACTGTTTGTGTGGACTGATTCCCAACAATATTCACACGAATTTGTTTGTTTTTAAATTAAAACTTTCGTGGTGTCTTTCATTTCTGCTATTTTATTAGACTTTTTCAAGCGGTTGTTAACCAGAGTTAAAATGAGGAGGTAAATCACCTCATTTTGCAATATATTTAGGCTCATAATTTGTCATTGGGCTCTCTTATTAATGTCCTTTTTACTTCCAACCCCCTTATTAGTTTAGAATAGCTCAAAAACGGTGTATTCTAACTCATTGATTTTAATTGGGCTCTTATTAAAATGATCAATGCCATAAAAATAAATAATATGTGTGATTCCTTATTTAGTACTGAAAATGCAGTCTCGTCTATTTCAGTTTCAGATTGGTCCTTTATGTTAGTCCTAAAAACTTATAAGGTTTGATCCTTGATGCCACTATATAATTATATTTTTACTTCTTTTAATCAGTTATAGTACTGATATCCGAAGGACTGGCAGTCTTAATGACCGGTCTAGTATTTTCTTATAGAACCCCATAAATAATACAATGGCTCCGCCATCTAGGCCCTGTGGGTTTGCTAATTTTAGGACAAACTAACGTTGCATAATAAAATGCCTTTATTCTTAATTAGATTACTATCGAGAGTTTCTCTGTCTATCTCAAAATCTTCTTTTTTTGTGGGTGTGGTGTTGTTGTGGTCATTAAGTCAATTTCCCTTCTTCATGTATATTAGACGTTCTTCCGTTAGTTTCTTTAATTATTTTTAAAGTGCATTTCCGAAAAGAGAATTCATACCTTATGTATGTTACTAGGAATTGTATAAAATATTATTTTATATCTATAGTTTGTATCTGTCTCCGTTTTAGTACAAACGGTGTATTTTTTTTATTATAATACAGATGATTACATTTATTCTAATATAGTTTGGTTCCAATTCAACTATGGCTCCGGGACCATTATTTTGGAAAAAACACTCCATTAAAATACATATTTATCACAAACACGTTAATTGTATTAAAAAACTAGTAAGGCTGAGAAATTAAGAACAATATCTATTTATAATAAAATCATTTTATATTGATTGAAGAGACAAGAGATATCCGTGCTAAACTGTCACTCAAATAATTTCATAAGTTCAAAACAATCTGTGAAAAATCATGGGTATGTAAACTCGTAGAATATATATATTTATATATTTAATTCTTACACTTAAAAACTGAAACCTTTACGTAAAATATATACATAAATCAACAGTTTAGTTTAAAATTCAAGCATAAGGGTAAGATTACATCACATTTTGCTAAAATTTACAAAAAATACTGGTAATATTAATACTATCGGAGGTAAAAAGGATGACGATAAACTTGAATCTTCCGTCCCTGAATGATGGAAAATTATCAATATCATGGGAATGGTAAGAATTCCATTATTGATGCATATTCCTCAAGAGATGCAGGATCCTTGAGTAGAGAAAAATATATTATCCCTAAATTTTGCTGGATTATATCTATTAATACATCTCCCTGGTATACAGGCTTGTATTTCTAGATAATTCTTTGTGCAGCAGCCCAATCCTGAGAAATTACACTGAGGGTTGTATTTGTGGATCTGTTCTCATCATTATTCTGGAATATATTTCGTAGTTGTAATTGCACTCCTCCAATCCAAGGTTGGGTATTTTTGCCGTATCTTCATGTAAATTTTAGGGATTATTTTTGACTGAAGAGAAATTCCTCCACCGAGTTGGGCTTTGGCAGTTTCACTCGCTTCCAAATAACGTTTATGAAAAAATCTTGGTAACCATTTTTTTTTCTTCTAATATGGCTTTTTTCAGCAATCCTTGAAGTTGTAGTAGCTGCGTAAAGTATCAAAGGTATTACCTGGATATTATAGAAGTCAAGCCTTTTCTGAAGATTAAATCCTCTCCACTTACTCAACCTCTCATTAATGGGGGAACAACCACGATCCCACTTACACATATGAATTCCATCTCTATCCTACTCTAGGCCCAGAATATTAATACTTGTTTGTATCATGCAGGTACTAATACTGATTTTTTGATGAGGGATCCATAATCCTATGGGGAGAATCGATATCTTCTCTTTATTCAGCTCCAGGCTAGATATCTTTCTGGCCTTGATAAATAAATTCAAGAGCACTTCTATCATAATGATAAACTGGGCTCTGAGTTAGCTTCTATAGTTATTGTCACATCGGCTGCATATAGATCCAAGATTTTAAGGGAGTCTGATAACTTTACTACCAATCCACTATATTTTCTTATTATAACCCGTGCTGGTGTTTCAATGGCGGAAAAAACCGGTGAGGATCAGAGGGCAGCCTTGTCTACAGCTCCTTTCCAATAAGATACTAAATCAATTTAAATTGATGATGTACCGTTGAACAAAAATGCACGTAACGGATTAAAAAAACGTTTTTGAGAGCAACTTCCTCCCAGCACAAAGAATAGAATTATGAGAAATAGGGTCAAAAGATTCTTTGAAGTCAATCCCTATTATAGCGCCAAACTTGTTCCTTGATTTAATAGACTCAATCACAGCTTGAATATTTCTCAAAATACCTAAAATTATTCTGCGCTTTCAAAACCCTTTCTGTGCCATTCTATTCTTTATTCAATATAGGCTGCGTTTAATCTTCCAAAATGCCAGATAAAATTTTATCAGTTTCATTAAGAACCGTTATTGGTCTCCAGTTCTTAGAATAAATTAATTCCATTACCTTATTTAGGAACTATGACTATTATTTCTTTGGTTAACGATTATGGTATTTTACGAAGCTTTTCTATAGCTTTACCGACGTGTAGGAGATAAGGTGCACTTTCCTCGAGGAAAATAGTAAAAATTTCCCCAACAATAACTATTTGGACTACTTGTTTTTTTGCATTTAAGTTTTTCGGTTATGTAGGACACTATTTTTTTTCCTTTGAGAAAACCTGATCATCTAAATAAGCACTGAATGATCGTTTCCGTGGAAAATTCAACCTTTCACTATCTACAACTTGTAGAATAAATTAGAATTTCTTAAATAGTTTCAAGTCTGTCAATGTGCTACTGAATATATTAATACCTAATAACTTTATTCCCTATAGACATACACACGCACACGTACACAAACAAATTGTGAATATAATAATTATAAGGACCTTTCCTAGGAAATTTTCTCAAAAAAAAAATGGATTTTCCTCAAATTTAGAGTTGAATTTGGTTTATAACTCAATCCAACTCTGAATTCTTAGGTCTTAGATTTGAAAAAAATAGCATTTCGATGAATTTTTTATGAGTGCAATATCGTAAGCCAAGGCAATGAAAGGCATGTACTATTCTTAATAAAAAAACTACTTGGCCAACACAAAAATACTCACCTGTCAATTTTCTGGTCATATTTTATACGTCAGCGCAACTCCACAATTTATTGTTTTTGATATATAAACGAATTAATAAGTTATTCTCTACTTTTGTTCCGGTTCCAAAAGAACAGGAATACAATTTCTTGTTGTTCACTCGTCGTTTATATAATACATATATATAGTGACCGTCTTATTATTTTTATGAAGACATTTTGATTATAATATACATAGGAAGGAACCCAAAAAAATGTATAGCTACGCTTTTAATAAAATATTAATGAGCAATTATAATACAGTTTGTAATAAAATATAATTTAGGATTATAATATTATTAAAATTCATTTAAAAATGTAGGAGAAATGAAATACGATAAAAGTCTTGAAATACTTTTATAAGCAAAATAGCAATAGGTATGATTGACTTATGTTAGTAACTTTCAGATGATTTCTGGCCTTTTTTTGTTTCTTTTCGGTAAAAAGGTTATGTTATACAATAAAGGTAACGGCGTGGCAGCAGTTTGCTAAAAAAAAATAATTTAAAGATATATATATATATATATATCTTGGTTGTATTATGAAAAAAAAGAAGCAAAATATAACTTTTGTATTTGACGCGTAGGATATTTGTTCCACTTTCTTAAACCAGTCTACGTATAAATAGCCAATATTACATCCCGATTTCTAGCTGTTATTTAATTTGGGGTTTCTCATAGATTATCTGTACTCTAAATAGGATAAATTTGATTAATTTTTAGGAATAAAATATGATTTTATAAATGAAATGCCTATATCAACTAAATATGCGATATATTTGACATATTCTTGTATTTTAATAGTTATTCAATTTGAAAACGTAAGTCTTGACTCAGACTGTAAGCTGTTATCCTACAAAATGAAAAAAAAAAAATGTAACATCTATAACATTAAAATGAAATTTGAACTAAATAGCATACTTAAGGAATGTCAAACTTTTTTCCGATAAATAACTAATTTGGGACAAAAACTATTAAACTGCAATTAATCAGGACATTTAATCGTTTTTGTTTTTAAATGTTGTGTGATAAGTGTAGTTATTTTTTGACAGCCTCATGTTCGGAGTAGTTAGAGCATTAAGTTTTGTTTCTTTTTTTCACGAAAAATAGTTCATAATTATTATTTTACATACTATTGAGTTTGTCATTTGTGTATATACATTCCATCGTACAACACTTTTTCTGAAAGTGTTGTACGATGATTTTGAGACAACTTTTAAAACTAAATAACTCAGTGTTTGCAACAACAATTTGATTATTTTTACCATTCAAAGAGAGCCTGAGGTGTCCTCTTTTTGTGAAACTTCAATTCAAAATATTAGAGTCAAATAAATATCACATCGCAAAAACAACAAAATCGAAAAATTGCAATATTGCTTGCCGGTGGAATATCCTCAAAAGCAGTTATTGCTGTCTAAAATTGCTCGAAGACAACTGTACAACGAGTGAAGGAATATCTGGAAAAGGGTGAGGATCTCAAAGATACCGTCGGAATTTTTCTGTCCAAGAAAATTGACTACTGAAGCTGTAGTCAACGCGATTAGAGCATTCGTATCGTTACATGACGGGGATGGCCATGTATGTCAATATATCAAGGTCCAACGTACCAAGGTGCATAAAAAAGTATGGTGGTGTCTCTCTATGAGTCCAAAAAATACCCCTTCTCACAACAGAGATGGAAATAAGTGAACCCTCAGTTTATTTCAAGTTTTTTTTTTTTTTTTTTGTGAACTCTTAGCCTTTCCAAACACTAAATCTGGATCCCTTGGATTGTACTACCTAGTGGCAAGTATAGTTCCAGGTCTGCAGAATCCGACACATAAATGTTGAAGCTTTAAAAACTCTATCAATATCAGTGGGCTCCTATGTTAGAGGCCTACATTGAAAATATATGCAGCAAATTCCAACGCCACCTGGAAGTTGTTATTGCTATCTGAGATGGTCCTATTGAAGATTAATTATCCTTAATGTGACTATTATAAGTCAGTAACAGAGGGTACCTTAGTACCAACGTTGCAGGGATGAAATAGAGGGCAATATAAACAAAAGATGAAAGGTAGAAGAAAAGGGACTAAGAAAGTAATGTTGATAGAGAAAAATGGAGAAAGGGAGAGCCAGATATATATAGAAAGACAGTTGGGAAAGGAGGTTTTATTTTAGTCAAAAAAAGCTTGCCAATTACCTCGGAGACCCTCAAATTATTAATAAAGCATGTTTGGTAATTTTATAAGTCTACTTAATAAATTTCCAACTAAGCTATTAAATAGTTTTAGATTCTATATATGATAACACCAAAAACACACTTACAAATATACAGGCCGTTAATATAAAATTAGCAATATTTTATCTTAAATCTTAAAATTGTCACTAAGTGCACATTTTTCAACAAATTTAGTTACAAATTCGCTTGAATTGTACATAAGAATGTTGAAAAATAGCTCATTTGATGTATTTGCCTTCAGCATCTATCACGTACTGGATCCGGAGAAAGATCATCGTCACGGTGCAACGCCGTTTCTCATCTGTATATGCAATCTTCTTTATAACTGAAGCCTTGATACCCAAAACTTCACTAAAGTTTGTCAATACAACAAAGCTTCTACGGACAAAAAAAGAGACGCCATCAAACAGAAGCATCACAACAAAATCACCAGCAAACACAAGCGCCTATTTTATCTTGAGTCCCTGTATATAAGATATTAATAAATTTGTTTTGGATATAGAATGTATACAAAATTATACATTATTTTTGCATTATGTATCATGTTCATTTTATAACTTTTACTTCCAAACAGTTCTTACTTCTTGTACTTCCAAAATTGAATTTTTCTTTGCAATGAGCTAAGGTCAAAGATGTAAAAAACTACATATGTACAGTCTTTAATTCCTTCGAAGTGAAAATCTTCCAAACTGAATATTGGATTGAATGAATCTTTACTTTATCCTATAATTATAATTACTATTTAGTATGAATGAGTATTTCTGAAATATGTTTATTGAGTAGAAGATATGAAATCTTATTATTTATAGTATAAGTAGATAATTGTTCTGAATAAATTATCAGTATTGATACGACATGCATGTTACAAATCATTTAATTTTTTCAAATTAAAATTCTTGTTCATTTCTAAAAATAAAAATAAAATTTCCCTTTGAAACTCTGTCAAAAATCAAAGATGTATCATTTTTTATTAAAAATTAAAAAAACTTTCTATTCAAAATAACTGACTGGCTATTCTTGATATTGCATAAAACGCCTCTTACGGCAGGTTCACAAACATGACGTAGAAAAATTTGTTATGGGAAAATTTGTAAGCACAATTACAATTTGTACTGAGTGATGAATAAGGTCATTACACAATTAATATAAGAAACTATAAATATTATTACTTTATACTCGTATCTACCTATATTCAAAATTCCCCCGAATTATTTTTGCATTTTCATTATAGATCATTTTCATATACCATAGATAGTAAATATATATATTTTTTTAATGAGTAAAGATCTACTAGATTCAATATTCAAAGCTGCAACTTAGTCCAGTTGTAAAAGTTTTTAAAAAGAATGAAAGAGTAGGAACCAGTTTTATAAAATAGCAGATGGGTATATATATCAGATAAGAAAATGAAAGGAAAGATATTGTTCTTGTTAGAGGTCTAAAACATAACTGGAATGGACAAGGACTACAGTCTTCAGTCCTAAATAAAAATCAACATAATACTAGTCATAAGTAGACTTCAACATTTTTTCTATGGAATGATCCAGTGATTAATTAAATATTTGAAATTGCATTCATCAAATCATAAATGATTAGAATGCATTATAGGGTTAAAACCTTCATATACGTACATTGAATTAAGGTTAAGAATGATTTCTAATGTGACTTTCTTTAATATTTTTACCAAAATAAATTACTATAAAGACTATTAAAAAAATGCTTTTGCAATATCAATTTTCTAAATATCATTAACTAAATGGAAGGCTTTTCATAATAATATAAGCTGAGCTATAATGTAAGTGTATGCCTGTGCACCAACATCCAGACTAAATACGCAACAACCATGTATGAGTGTCTTTAAGGTGGTATAAAAATCTAAAAGTAGTACTTATTTTTTTATCACTTTTTGTCTTTGGAAACCACCTTTTATGCTTACAGATATAATATATTACCTTAAATTGAATAGTCAACCTTATTTTTTATAAGAGCATAAAACTGGCCAAAACATAAATATTTTTCTAACGTATTTATAAATATGTTTAAAGTTGGATAGTTACTCTTGGTCTGATTTGTTAATTATTTTCTACATACCAAGGATAGAAGATTTGAGGTTTTTAATTATCTTTAAAAAAGTTAGTATGGAATGGGCTCCAAAAACTTGCAATAGCATTTAATTAAGATTTTACCATCATTATATTTAATTACAAAGTTTCATAATGCAAAAACCAAAACCAACACTTCTGAAGCAACAATATGACTGACTTCGTGCCTGTCTCCAGCTCTGGCCTCAACTCTCTGGACTTTGTAGTTTGATGTGTCTTTGAGAAGAAATGATATACCATGGACACAGCCATCATCGTAAGGATATGTCAATCTGGTCGCCGGGGTGGTGAGGCTGTTATTGAAAATAAATATATATACGGATTTTTTTTTTTTTTTTTAAACATATACCGTACATATTTTGATTTTTTTTTTTTTTTTTTTTTGGATTTAAAAGAAATTGCGTTGTATTGTTTTTTTGCAATCTCACAATAGTAGCGCTTAAATTTGGCATTCCAAAATGCAACTTTAAAAACTCATAACGTACATCTAGTGTTATAAATGCATTTTTAAAAACATCTTGGGTTGCTACAGGAAATTCCCAATATACTTTACTACGATCTCCATTGATAATAAAAAAATTATACTTACCCAATTTTTACGAGTAAAACTTTGGTCGTCATCATAGGCTCTTGGTCAAATACTGTAAAACGATTTAGTTTCTCGATTACTTCCGTTTTCTTTCTCCACAATCACCAATGGCCATGCATTAAGAAAACTAGACTCTTTTATCACATTGATTCGAAGCATATCTTCAATGTCCTCTATTAGAACTTCTCTCATCCTAAACGGGACAGCATATGCCCTTGGTCTCACAGGAATATCACTTTTAAGGGTAATGATGACGAACATTGTGCTATTAAGTTATTCGGTAAAAATTGATATATATTCTTAGAATAATTTCGTTGATTTGTTGGCCTTATAAATTAATTTCCTGAACAAAGAATCTCAGAGTGGATAAATTTGTCGTCTTATATCAGAGTTTTCTTAATGACATGAGCTGTTCCATTTCTTTATAATTTAGTGTATAGCCTGACAAAATCATAAATCGCATTAAGATCTGGAATGCTGGAGTAGAGGGATACTTCCTACTATATGATGCTATAACATTTTTTACTTGGATGACAAGGTGCTAAGTCTCGTTTCCAGATCCCAAGCCGATCTCCAGTCTTTCGATTTACCTCCCGATTTGAAATCTCCATTGTGTTATACTTAAATTCAATATTTATGGGTTGTAGCTGTCGCCATGATTCCACTTCTCCAATACAGTCTTTAATATAACAACCAGCAAAAAAGACAGGCCATTATACAGCAGATCTTGACGCATTGTGTTACAATTACAAAGTAATTTTTTTTCATCAAAAAAAAGAATTTTGAGGAAAATATTTTTTAGTGGAACATATCTGTACATTGAAATGTGTGTAAATGAAAGAAAATATCAGGATAAAAGTTATACATATATTCATCATTATTTTTCGAAAATGAAGACTAATTTCATTTTTTTGAACGAATTATTATTTGTAAATAAATAAATATTTTTATACAACGCTTCTTCTTGAATAACACATCAATCACATTTTCAATTACCAAAATTTTTATATGTGTAAATTAAATAAAAGCCTTGCTCTAGATGAATAAAATACTATACTTAATATCAATAACAAAATTCAAAAAACAACTCTATCTTTGATATTTTTTAATGTCATTTATTTGAACATATGTATTGTACATATTCAAATGGATTCTAAGAAATAAAATATATTAAATTGTTAGCCTATGAACTTAACACATCAATAATTATCATTATAAAAAAATAATCTGTAGAAGATAAAAATAATTAATTTTGCCGTTTTTTCCATTCGTATCTACATTTAGTGTAAAGTTTGTGTTCCGGTGCTAATTTATAGAGAAAGGACGGGGCATGGACTCGATTACGAGGTACAACAGTATACTATAAATAAAATAATATTATCAGTATATATCTTAGACCCAAATGGGATCGAATACTCGAATATTTACGGATCATAAAAAAGATATAATTGTTTAATAATCAAGCCTTTAATAAGGCAAACTTTTGATCTTGGTCTACCTGATCTGGGTCTGTCCTTGATAGATTGAGTTTTCTTTTTTCTCTCAATCGTTCTTTTGATGAGCATGGGTTTGTGTTGTAAGGTAACAACCACAAAAATACACACTGCATTTATTTTTTTCTTTTAATCAGTGTTCTTAACATTGCTTGGTTTGATAGAAATTATTTCTTATAAGGTTGTCAACAATTAATTTTAATTTAGATAATAATTCCGTAATTGGAAGAATTGGCTCCTACGACTGATTTTAACCTTTTTTCAATATCATTTCGGCCATGAGGCTGTGAGATACAACAACGATCATGAGCTGTACAATTTTATTTTCACAATATTCTAATCAGAATTCAATTTCGCTAAAGTCTAAACTTTAGGTGAATTGTTCCTGAAATTCGAGACTTGTATCCGTCTAGCTTTGGTTCTGGGCCTGTGTCCGAAAGTTTGTGTACTTAAATTTTGGTAAATATTTACATCTAAAGATCCCTAACGATCTGGATCTGAGAAAATGGGGATCCCTCCCATCTTTAATTTTTTTTTGTTTCTTTTCTGTTACTTCTTTCATTTTTCCTGTTTCGTAAATGATTTTTGGGCTTAAAAATCAGTTACAGAATATCTTACTCCAAAATAATTGTAAGAGCTGTTTATGAAATTTTTTCAAAAAACGTCAATGGTTTATTAGGCCAATTAAACTATATCAGATATTTATTTAGTGTACCTTACTCTTCTTACAAACTAAATATTTCTTTTTGATTATAATTCAATGTAATACGTATTTTACATAGTTATATAACTAATTTATTGTATTATATAACAGAAGAATTATTGATAGAATGGAAAAACCAATGTTATTATAACAAGGTTATTTAACAATAATTTTTAATTCTCCCTTTAACTTTAATGGCATACGGATGACATCATTTGCGTTACAACGTTAATAAATAAAGAATCAATGGGGAAAAAAATAATACGATGCCGATCCTTGTTCTAATAACATTGTGAAAAAACTATGTCATGAGGGATCGATTTGACCTCTTTAAAGAAACAACGGTTGGGACTTTATTGGCCCGAACGTAACCGTGGGCTACTAACCCAAAATAAAGATCGATACAAACCTAGTGTAGATTCTATGATGTATTTAGTTATCTTAAGGTTTGGTCTTATCTAGTGGTACACATTTTATTATTTTCAATCTGGAATAACATTGGTGCAAAATCACGGGGGAGGACAGGAAGATGATTCTAAATTTTCTGAAGGCCTACAAAAATTTAGAAAACAGCAGTCATAACCTAATATTCAGACAATGTCTCTGCTTTAGTAAGACATTTCCTCAGTACAAAAAAAACACAAAAAAAACAGCTGGAACCATGGCCCTGGGCATTGTGGAGTATAACCTCATATTTTTGTGGAAAGTAAGGAGGCGCTCAATGCAGATACTTACTGCAATTTTAGGATAAGAAATTGCTTCTTTGTGGCAGTGAAAAGTTCGGGGACAAGTTTGTTCTCGCTCAAGACGGAGCTCAGTGTCCATGTGCTGCAAGACCCAGGCGTTCCTGAGAGATAACTTTCTGGACTTTTGGGACGTCAACATGTGACTGCCCTCCCCCCCATACGCAAACACCCTGGAATACTCTATCAACACTCAAAATTGGTTTCAATCTATTTTTCAACGTTGGTACAAGTAGTGTAGGTCTTACCAGCGTAGATAAAAGGAAATCGGCAGTTGTTTCCATACCCAGTTTTGCAGGCTATCGAAAATACGAATTCAAAATTATAGGAGGTTAACTAAATTTTATTAATTACTCACAGCCCGATAATGGTACAGTAGTTTTTATGTTAGTTGCTTTTTTGGCAATCAGCACAAATCAGACCTCACATGCATTGTATTTTTTGTTTTTCCTCGGACGTTTTTACAATTTACAACGATTCCAAGCGCTTGGAGGCTGGGGGTGATCTCAAGCATTCCCCTGGGGCTGGCAGGAAGCCTACTGTCTCAACCAGGCAAGTAAAGGCAGTGTTCAAGAGGACTCCCAACTGGGTCATTGCCGACATGGCCAGAAAGATGTGAACGTCTACATCAACTGTTTCAAGGGCATTGAAAAGGGCTGGAGGAAAGTCCCTGAGTCGAACTGAACGCCCTCTGCTAAGTGAACATCAGCAAGAAGTCAGACTTGAGCGTGGCAAGAAAATCTTGAATTATATCAAAAGCTCATCTGGACGCATCATCATTTTTTCAGATGAGAAAACTTTTACGGTCGGTCCTGTTTTCAACAGGTAAAATGACCATGTTGTGAGCTTTGGAGATGTTTGGAGATCCAACGGGAAGGCCATGAAGCCGGTAAGGTTTCCCACTGGCTCAGATTAACAGCGGAGGATTATGTTAAGATTCTGGCATCCAAGGTCCTTCCGTGGATCAAATCCATAGTTGGCAACTCTCCTTGGGGTTTTCAACAAGATGGAGCACCCGCCCACGCTCCCAAGAAAGCTCAGGAGTGGCTCAAGGAGAACATGAACTTTTGGGCAAGGACTACTGGCTCCCTCAGAGCCCAGATCTGAACCCACTAGACTTCTCTATCTAGGCGCACTTGGAGACCAAGGCCTGCAAAAAACGACACAAGAACATAAATGCATTAAAGGCTGCTGTCAACAAGGCCTGGGCCTCCATGGACGCCGATTACATCCAGCAAGTCTGTGGCAGCTTCAGACGTCGCCTGACCAGTGTCATTGAGTCAAATGGTGGCTACATTGATTAAATTTGATCACAAACTATTTTATTATTCTAAAAATGTATGAATAAATTGTTTCTCAAGTCATTCGAAATATCATTATTGTCTGCAATATGTTCTGAAAAAAAATCGGTAATTAATTCTGCACGGCTATCAACTATACAAATTAAACTAATTTAGACAAAAAAGAAGTTTTTCTTCAAAGTGTTCATTGTATGGTTAAATCAATCCCAGCATCTTTTGAGGATAATAATCAAATATGTGTACTTAAAATTAGGTTTTAAGACGTGATGTACTTTTTGAAATACTCATTTATTCATAAGGAAGGTTGTGTAAGCTAATTAGACTCATTAAAATAATACTAATAAATATTTTAATCATTATGAATTTGATTAGTACATAATAAATAAATTTTAAAAAAAATCAATTTGGAAATCCTCAAATTGATAATCCAGTTTTTCCGATAACTTGGCTCATTCAGGCGTCTGTATTGATAAAATAAAAAAAGAGCTTGTTTATATAGCATATACACGAATCAAAACTTAATTTCTACTCACCTAGGCAGTTGAACAAGCACTGTTACAGGTTTCATATTCAACAAATCTATGATTTGAGTCAACACTCGTTGCACACCAGGGAATATCATTGTTTTGTACTTTTGTGCAGGAGTTGTATGTTGTTCCGAACGCCGTGAAGGGAATATACATGCCTTTCCAAGAACAGTTGCACAATCTGAAGGAAAATGTATAAAAATGTAACCTAAAGGTTTATTCGATATATACTCACTGGGATCCCTAACAACAGATTCATCTATATATGCAGATAGAAGTAATCGATTAGATTTTGTGTGGATTTTTAATATTATTACTTACGAGGACAAGAGGGTGTGCAAACATCGAATGTTCTAGCTTGTCCGTTGCTTCGGATAGATGTGGCACACCAGAATGTGTTCCCATAGTCAACGTTGGTACAAGTAGTGTAGGTCTTACCAGCGTAGATAAAAGGAAATCGGCAGTTGTTTCCATACCCAGTTTTGCAGGCTATCGAAAATACGAATTCAAAATTATAGGAGGTTAACTAAATTTTATTAATTACTCACAGCCCGATAATGGTACAGTAGTTTTTATGTTAGAGGCTCCTGTAGTCTTGGTCATTACTGAAAATTATTGGCGTTCAAAATGATTTATAAGTGGAATAACATATTAGGTTACCTGCTCCTTTAGTAGTCTTGGTAAAAACTAAAAACAGATTAAGTTTAAAATCATTTATAAAACGAATGATATCTCTATTTACCTGGTCCTCCAGAGGCCGGACCACCAGAACTAGTTGTAACTAAAAGAACAAATATGGAAGAATAATGGAATGGTATAGACTTTTAAAAAATTTGAGCATACTAAGGGGTAATTAACGGAGGTTTAAGAACTCAAAACAAGAGGATGAATATGAAATAAAAATTAATTTTCGGCAAAATAGTATGATTTATTTAAATAACTTACCTGGGAGAGTAACCGGTACTGTTGGGGCTGTAGTCTTGGTCATAACTTAAATATAAAAAAATATAGATAATAATGCCATGTATACTAAATATCTTCTCAAGCCTCTTACCCGCTCCATTGTTCATTTGGATCAAGTTGACGGAAATGAGAATCAAAAGACTTGATTTTATTGAACTCATTCTTCACTTTGGATATAAAAACTGTGAATGATGTATATTTTCGACTACATTTAATCTTTATATATAGAATGTTGGGTATATGAGAACAGTTGTGGAGTTGGTAAAAATTATCTTTGTCATCTCAGATTGTTCTAATTAAAGCAAAAAGTCCATAAATATTAATTCAAATTTGTTTAATTAGTTTGATAGATAGTTATTAAAAAAACACCACGATTCTTAATTTTTTTTTTATATTAGTTTGTTGGATATTTAGATATTCAATCAAAACATTTGTTCCTTTAAATGTGGCTCAAATTTGTTACTTAGAACAATTATTTTGGAGCAAAGGAATCAAATTCAGAAATATTTAATCATATACCTATATATTTCGGGCAATGATGTAAATCGGGCATTTGGCAAAAGTTCTGGGCAATCTATAAAAGGGCATTCATTTATATTGCCGAGTAAAATGATGATGGTTAATTTGAATGATAAACAATTCTTTGCAAGCAATTTGATGATCAAGGATTTGATTATGATACAATTTCATTGGATAATTAATTATATGTACTTTCATTGAAAGTAGAGTAAGGGTGTCCGGATTTGCCCAGTGATTAAGAAATTAAAATTAATAAAGAACTCTTCTGCTTAATATAAAACAAAAAATAAAGACTTTAAAAATGTTTCTCATGTTGGTTTTATAAGTATGTATTTACTATTATATGTCTATGGAATCTTCTTTCACGTAATAAGGAAGTAATTGCTTTATTCTTGACCAGACTTGTAGTCTCGCAGCTCCTTCTTTGAAGATCAAGTAATCCGCCTAAGACCCCTACAATGGCTCACAAGGTGTTCTCAGAACCATATCTGGAGCCTTAAGAACATACATGAAAAATATCAGACAAATCCATTATGTGGTTCGGCCTTTATTGAAGGATAAACACACATACATTTCTCATTTGATATATAGACTAATATTGTATTTGGACAATCAAATAACTGTGTAGTAAGAAATTGTCACGAGAGACCCATTTTATTTTACAAAATATATTTTGGCCGACAGGTTTCTCAGGTGGATAGCTGGTACCTAAAGGGGATCAGAACTTATCTCCCCCACCATCCTGGTTATCAAGGACCCCTTCTAATATATAGTATAACACACTCCGCCCTATGCAAGTGAAGTTAGGGCCCACAAGATGGGTAAACCTCACTGCCGCCACTTACCTGATGATAAAGGACAAAATTAATATCCTAGAATACAGCCCTGCCCATGGGTTATCTAGGTGCACCGCTGTTCCAAAGGTGGGTAAAAACCCATTCCTGGCACTTTCCTAAGCATCAAGGACCCTCATTATTCTACTCAACTCAAGGGCTTTAATTAGTTCTGTTATTAAAAATTAGGGGGCTCTGTGAAGGTTTGTGAAACTTTGGTAGTGATTAATTACCTCTTATGCAGCTCCTTTGCAATTGGAGGTTTCAGGTGTCTTTTAATAATTATTTTTAATATTTTAAAACTTTCTTCCGTGTTATACAAATTATAAGCAATTTTTCTATTAGTAGAATAGTTGGGAAATGAGTTTAAACAATTAAGAATCAAAAGAACTGTATTAATTAATTACACAAATCAACAAAATCAAAAAATAACCAAAACAAACTTAAAGTGCTGATCATGACCGTGTAATTAGTTTTTCCCTATCAAATTGGGTGTTTGGGAATTTCCAATTTGAGTTTTGGAAACTTTTTATCTTTGTGAATTGATTGGTTTAAAACATTGTAAAATTTTATGTTCAATTCCAATATATGCCTATATTTTTATACAGTGCTCCAATCTTGAATATA